>NC_137817.1:41708267-41870767 GCF_963921795.1 Nannobrachium achirus
CACTAAGTTCCAACGAGAGGAGGAGAAGTACACCAGAGGACCCCCACTGTCTCCCTGAGATACATAAAACATACACAAGAGAACATTTAATGATATGTAAATACAGGACAATTTGTCAGAGTCTCTACAACAGTGTTCCCTAAACATAGTGCTGCAAGTAAATATCCACTGCCTTAACCTTTCCTACAGAAAATAATATTGAATTAAAAATGGGTTTAAGAATATAAAATGAGCAATATGTTCATTTTAGTTTGTTGATAATCTGAGGGAGCATTCTACAACTCCCCAACCAATAGGGGCCATCTGAATCACCCTATTGTATATACCGGTAAATGCCGGACTATAAGCCGCGGCTTTTTTCCCATGTTTTGAACCCTGCGGCTTATACAAAGGTGCAGCTTATATAACGATTTTTACAGCTAACGGCCAGTTTGTTAGTTTAACAAGGATTTATATATTGATTTATACAGTTAACGTCCACCAGGGGCGCTCTAGCAGGAAGCAAGAAGGACCCCTGCGGCTTATAGTCAGGTGCGGCTTATATATGTAAAGATTTGTTTTCTTTTCTAAATTTAGCTAGTGAGGCTTATATTCAGGTGTGGCTTATAGCCCAGCAATTACGGTAAAAGCATACAGATCCAACAAAAGGTGGAAGCTGGGGTGGTGGAGGGTGGCCAGTAATATTGAAAGCATCGGCGACAGCAGCAAGCTGCTGCCTATAGGCCTACCCTTATTAAGCAGCATCAAACACGAATGAGCAATTGTAATGGCCGGGATTCGAACCACGGTCTCCCGTGTGGAGCCTCTTATCTAGGATTTTCTTTTTCCTTTGGTTGGGGGAGATCCTGGTGAGCTGGTCTAGCTGTGGGTCAGTGAATTTCTTATTTTTGCTTTTGTCCATGGCTGACCCAGGGCTGTATTAGCCATGAGGCCAGTGGGGCCGGGGCCAGGGGCCCTTGGCTCTCAGGGGCCCTTGTGGGGAACTGTGCCGCGTGATCATCGACAATTTACTAAAATGAAATGTATAACTTAATCAAATATCAAATGTGTGGGCCCCTTCTTCCTATTACATGTAAATCCTGTACGATAGAATGTGCTTTCTTGACCCACACATGATCATCATGCCTTAAAATACGAGCAGTAGGCTTCTGTGTGCGTCAGGACTCGGGAGGGGGGGTTACGGCGGGGGATGGTGGGCCCTAAAAAATGTGAGCCCCCAGAGCCCTCGGGGGGTCTTTTATATTCACCATTACTAAGTAAAACAACAATATAAACCTTTTATTTATAGTCTCTTTAGACATTAAAATAAAAGCCTGGGTATACCGGGTCTTTCAAAATGTCAAAAGTGCACTGTCTACTGGAGGCTGGTGAGGGCAGGTCACAGTATCGGATGGGTTACCAAATACAGTGTAACACACCACACCAGCAACTTTACTGATCTAAACTAGCTACTTAGCTAATGTTGGACTGAATTTCCAGTGCCATGCCCTTATTCCAGTGGACTAATGGACTCAGGCCATACCAGGACCTGCACATAAATTGAGAGGAAGAAGGTGGAGCTGGCAAGAAATGTAATGACCAACTTTTTTCAGTCTCAGAAAGCTGCTCCATGCTGCTAGCCTACAGGTAGCTATGGCTAACTGTTTACACTTCACATATTTACAACAGTAACTGGAAGAGATCCTTATTATCCTAAACTGAAAATAAAGAACTGCTTGCACTTCATTATGAGCCAGGAGAGGCTCCATGACCTATCAACATGCCTAGTAAATTGGCTAAACAGATGGATTTGAAATACATGATAAAGCTAAAGGACTCGTTTGCATCCAGACAGACTAGGAAGATGGCTGTATAAGCACATTTTCAAGATGCATGATCATGTGTGGTGTAAGTGTATCACATCTTTGTTGACCTTTGATGTGTTTAGTGTGTTCTTTGACACACCAAGGTGTGTATACAATACATCAAGTGCATTTGTGTGCATTTGGCCGTGTGCGTGTGTGTGCGTGCGTGCGTATGGCTATGCTATTGCCCCATCAATGACTGTATGTGTTTAAGTAGAAGAGTTATGTTAGCACACGCATTAGTTGATAGCCGCAAATTGCAACACTAGATTTTTTTAATGTGTTTAATCTAGGGTTGCAATACCAATTGTGTTTTGCTGGACAAATTCATGCTGAAATGTAGGCCTAGTCACTACTGAGAGTGAGGTCCAATCAAAGCATTAAGGCCTGGGCTGAAATTCTCTTATTTGAGTATAAAATATTCTGGGTTACACATGGATCAAAATGAACTCTTACCTGACATGCGTCTACTTTGCCCTCCAGGAAGCCAGCACAAATCATCCTTTGGGTTATGAGGTCTCCATAGACTGAGAGCTTTGAACACTTCTCTCTGTCGATCAGAGGAATTGTAGCCTTCTGAAGTGATGGAGATATCCTCCCTGTAAGGATAGATGTGCATGCTTGTCAAGACTGAGTGACAGGGAGTCTTGAAGACATTTTACTCTGATGCGGTCTGTTTGTCTGTCTCATGTTGTACGTTTCTATTTGAAGTTTGTGCAAAGTTGTCTTCTGAATTGATTTTGCACATTTGGCAGATGTGCTGAGCTGCATCCGAGCACCTCGTGTCATTCTGGATTTATTGTAATGTTCATCATCTCTGTGAGGATCTCTCCCTCCTTTCGGCTGGTTTGATTTTTGTGTCGTTCAGTATGTATCCATACAGTGCACTGCTTTACGTGTCATGGCTAGATTGTGATCAACAGCGTTGGCTGTGTGTCTGTGCGCCCACTGAGGTTCTCTGCGTGGTCAGTGTGTTTTTTCAGTGACTTTACTGCATGTCAATATTTGGGCTTTATTCCCTGAATGTGTGCATAAGATTTTAACTGTATCTCTGGGGAATTGACTGGTCATTGTTTTATCAGTAAAAACACCTGGGTTCCCAAGGCTATTTCATCAGTGACATCATCATGGTTTAAATATATTTTCCTTAAATGGTTACACTGACTGTCACTGACCTAAGAGAGATGGTGGTGTTGTTGCCATTTATCATACATTTGCACTTTGATTGCATAGGGATCTGAGATCTATGGTCTGTGATCACAAGATGTGGTCTTGTAGATCTGACTGTAGCTATAGTCTGTATGTTACTATCTTGTTTATTTTTTATGCACATTGTATCTTCTATGTTTATGTATTGTATTCTACTGTCTTGGCCAGGTCTCTCAGGTAAAATAGATACTTTTAGCAATAGATAAACACATTTACAACATACACACCTTTCTCGTCTCGATATCCCCATCCAGTCACTTCCATGGAGGCTTCAGGAGGAAGCTCTAAAGCTTTGGGTGGCAGGCACACTGGCTTACGGGTTTCTAGAGGAAGGAGACGGAGCCGTTAACGCTTTGCAATATTAACATCATCTTGGTCTTCTTAAACCTATCGATTACTCACCCCATGGAGACTTGAATTCATGGATATGTTTAGTTTTTTGTCGCATTCCTAAGCCAATAATTTGATGAAGCAGTGGTTCAGATGCTGGAGTCTCCTTTTTGTCTCCATATAGGGAACCACTGTCAGTCATCAAATTATTAGCTTAGGAATGCAAAATTTGGGGGGTGATCTATCCCTTTAAGTTACATTTCATTGGATCTTTTAAAAGCAACATTAACAAAAGCAAAATTACATTTGATATAATGACCACAAGGTGGCAGCAGAGTACACCAAGTAACATGCCTGCTTGTATTTTGTGTATCCTGATCATAATTGTCTTTTCTAATGTTCCTCACCTCCCACAGTGATAGGGCTGTAGAGCCTGATCATGGCTATGTCATAGTCGTTGCGAGCTGCATCGTAGTCCCCATTGACTATGATCCTGTCGACATATGAGCCTCCCAGTGTCCCCATATAGGTCCTTCCTGACACCACCCTCCAGCGGCTCACCTCCTTCTTAGCCCTGTATAGACCAGAGGGAGGGAGAAGATGAGAACACAAGGAAGGTGCACATGTATTTCTAACCACTTACTGTAAGTCCTATATTTTATACAAAAAAGGTTATTCAAGGTCTCACAACGCACCACAAATTTGAGGATCTTCAACTATAATGACACGCACAAAATGTGGACACCAGGTTTAAAGTGGTTAATTGGCAATTGCAAATGAAGATTCTATGGTTGATTATTATTATTTTTTTTTTACATAATGAGATGGTTACATAAGAAGACAGGTCTATCCCCTAAAACCCCAAGCAATTTATATAACCAATCAGCTGTATGAAACAGAAAATATAGCCTACTTTAATATGCCATTTCCTCATTTGTTAGTGAAAGCCCCCTCCCCCCAAAAAAGGGAATAGGAAAAGAAAAACAGGATCTTAGAAAGTTCTTAATCTCTCACAGACAGGTCCCCATGTTGTTTATTTCATTTTCCTAATAGACAACATGCATGTCCATCTGTAGTATTTTTACTTCTTCCAACTCATGCTTAATGTTGTGTAGCAGTATACAGAAAGCTCAACTTACTGGAGAGTACACGGTAAAAGAAAAGGTACATTTTTCATGCCTAAAAATGGACCGGCAAGGTTTCATTTAAAAAAAGAAAAATGAAACTCTTGAGTCATGGAGGAACAGCCATAAGCAGAGTTTCAATGGGTTTCAGCCAGGCACCCATGACCAACAACACAGAATCCCCCCTATAATATGGTCAGTGGTGTAAAGTAACTAAGTACATTTACTTAACTACTTTACTTAAAGAGATATTTCACTTTAAAAGAAATGTCATTTTTGAGCGGTGGTCACAACGCTCCTATACGTGGCCGTGTGTGTGGGTCTGTCTGTCTGTCTGTCTCCGTGTCTCAGTGTCTGTCTGTCTGTCTGTAGCCTGCAGTAACCTTTTCTGACCACAAATGTTAAGGGAGGGGCGCTGTTGCACACACACACACACACACACACACACACACACACACACACACACACACACACCACCGCTCAGTTCACACAAGTGTGATTTTTATCGTCTAATCAGGCCCTTTTTTAAAGTGAAATATCCCTTTTAATACAATTTTGAGGTATTTGTACTTTACTAGAGCATTTCCAATTCCCAATACTTTTACTTCTACTCCACTACATCTCCGAGGCAAATATTGTACTTTTACTCAACTACTACATGACAACTTTAGTTAGTTACTTTGTAGATTTGGTTATTATTACAAAACATACAATAACCACTTACATGTATACATTTCGACCATTTGAAAATAGCCCATCTACAAGCTCACAATGCGATGCGACACACTGTGAGCTTGTAGATATGCTATTTTCAAAAGATTTGTATTTGAAACTTGAAATGGGACATTCTGCATAATGAGCACTTATACTTTTGGTAATTACATTTTGATGCCAATACTTTTGTACTTTTACAAATTTTGAATTCCGGACTTTTACTTGTAACAGAGTATTTTCTTCATTGCCGAATTGATACTTTTACTTAAGCAAAAGAATTTAGTAGCCTACTTATTCCACCACCACTGTATATGGTTTGTAAATGGACCCCAAAAGGTTGCACTTTCACACTTTGAAAAGTTAAATGAACACTCTGGATTTTATTTTGTACATGTACTGACCCAGAGAAGCAGTGTGCAGCTGTGACCACCCAGCGCGGTGACACTAGGGACCCTCCACACGTGTGCTGTCCACTCTGTTGAAGGCTGACCTGCCACGGCCAGTCCTCTATGACCGCGTCTTCACCGCCCACGATGCGGTCCTGAATTCCCCGCGTTCCACAGTCTGTCAAATTGATTAAGATTGGCGTTAGATCAACACGATTTTACCCATACCATCTTTCCATATTTGAAAAGCAATTTTCTACTAAAGATGGTGAAGTATATGTGCCATTCAGAGGCTTTGTACTGTATGTACAGTAGACCTTCAGTGTAACTGAAGGTCTACTGTTCAAAAAGGAAGGTTCAAAAAGGAAGGTTATGCTTTGTCGTATGACGGGATCACACTGAAAAAATAGAGTTTTGCTATTGTGTTTATAAATTCTATTTTTATATTTGAAAACATTTGCCTATAATGACACCGGGTTGAAAGTGGTTAGGGAAAGGCTGCCTCACCTGAGCAGGTCAAGGAAATGACGGTCCGTGACTGGCACATTTTACTGTTGGGGGAGACAGGGATAGACACAGACTTCTGTTACTACCAAACTTTGCCAAAAAAGTTAACACATATATTGACCTGACGCTCCCTCGGTAATCTCTAGTGTGTGATTTGTCTTAGCTTCTGTTTTAAAATAAACTACTTCATCTCATTCCCTCGTGTGTGTGTGTGTGTGTGTGTGTGTGTGTGTGTGTGTGTGTGTGTGTGTGTGTGTGTGTGTGTGTGTGTGTGTGTGTGTGTGTGTGTGTGTGTGTGTGTGTGTGTGTGTGTGTGTGTGTGTGTGTGTGTGTGTGTGTGTGTGTGTGTGTGTGTGTGTGTGTGTGTGTGTGTGTGTGTGTGTGTGTGTGGGGGGGAGACTAGCTCTGGTCCATAGCCTAAGAAGTAGTTCTCCTTAACGCTATGTCAGTAATGATCCAGCAATAAAAGACACAACAATAGAACTTGCTAGGTGTTGCACTTACTAATAGTCCACATATACTTGCAAGCACACCCCCACACACACCCTGTACGTAAACACACACCCACTCCCATGTAAAAATAACAATACAACAATAAAAATGTAGTCAATAGTTTTTACTGCTAGCCTAGGCTACTGTATCACTATGCCTATATCATGTTTACTGATTTCACTAGTTTGCACCCATATAATGGAAAGGTAAGATGCCTATGCTCTCTGCTTTCCCGAAATGCATATACAGTACATTGTGAAAGGGCTGTGATAGGTAGCACGCAAACCAGACGATGTCTCTCTCTGGGGTTATCGCCATGCCGGCTTGTGGTGGACATTTTTGTCAAAAGTTCTATGTAATCCTCAAAGGGTCTCATGATCAAAATAAGAACATTATAATGTTATGTCAAATCTAAAAGTGCAAGTCTTGCCACAGACCCATTTTCTCTGTGTACGGACACATTGATGACCCCTGGTCTCTCTTACCGGTCAATGGTGGTCTCATGTATGGGGAGGCCCCCTGGTGCTGACCGCGCGGCTGTGAAGGGCCCCAGCCTCAGAGAGGAGGTCAGCTGTTGCACTCGGACGACGGTGCTCTGAGGTTTGCTACGAGACAAAGGAGGAGAACCCGTTGATACCTGATTTCAGATGTAATTATAGCATTATGATCATGTATCATTTGGATTTGGATTATTTCTCTGTTCTTTATACAAAAATCAAATCTGTTACTTTAGCGCAGTGGTTTTCAACCTTTTTCACTTCAAGGTCCATTATTCATTCTGCATTTCAGCCTTTTATGCCCATATATGGATATCCCTGATGTCATCAGTATTAAGCCCATATATGGACATATTGAGTCAGCCTCTGTTCAAAGGGCGATGTCGCTTCTTGCCCTTAGGGCGTCTTACTGGTGTTGGTACCATAAGAGGCAAACGTTGATTAAAATAACAATTCTTCTACATTCTGTAGAGAATGTAGAAGAATTAGACCTCTTGTAAATTACAAGAGAATTTAGACCTCTTGTAAATTAAGTAATGCAGATGTTTAATAATAATTATCATCTCAGCAGCAGTATAATGACATGGTGCGTGTACAGTACAGATGTAACCTCGCATTCCCAGTCCATTCATGGCTATGTTTTAGTTCTTTTAAAAAGGTACAAACTCACTTTGTGTATCCCAGTTGCTGACATGCGGCCTGCGTGTGCTCTTCAGTCCAGCCCTCGCTGCAGACACTCCTCCATCCTGTGCCTGTGCTGTACATCTGCAAGATTCTCTTATCTGACACCAGACGCACTGGACGGAAGAATAAAGAAATACACTTTTTAGCCCGTGACCCAAAAGAGAAATTATTTGTTTACCCAGGACCCAAACTAGTGAAAACAGCAGATGGCTATATTCACATTTTCTAATTTATAGAATTTCTAAAAATGTTCATTTATTTATTATGAATTAATTTTTTAAGGAAAATCTTAGCTTTTTGGGGAATGTTTTTTGAAAATGTTTTGAAATAACAAATTGGAAAATCACACATCGTTATACAGTAGCTTATAGCGTGGAGATCAGTTCTTTCCAGCAACCGACACATCGTACGATGGGGTGTAAATTTGGTTTATGAGAGTGAGAGGACTGAAAGTAGATTTACTTTTGAGGTATTTGTACTCTACAAGCTCGCGACGCGTTGTGAGCTGCTATTTTCAAACATGTTGTACTCTTACTTTTCATATTTTGAGTATGTGTTGATGCCAAATTGCCAATACTTTTGTACTTTGGTACTTTTTCCACCACTGGAGAGGAGGTACTGTAGAGAAAAGAAAATTGAAACAAAAGGAGACGTTTTCTCTGTGTGTTCCTGTTCTATACCTGGGAAGGTGTCGTTGACTTTGAAGCTGGACACGCAGCTGACCTCGTCCTCCCCGTTTGCGCAGTCCTCTCTCCCATCACAGGCTTTGTCTATGGAGATGAACTTCATCGACCGCGAGCAGAAGAAGTACTTGGTCTCAATCAGCTGTTTGGCTGCAAGATTAAGTGAAGAAAGGCACATCAGGAGGGAAGATCAGAAACAGAAAAATGCAAAAACCTTTCTTGACTTTTCTTTTTTCTTTTTGTATTAACCACTTGAACTTTGGCGTCCCTGTTGTGGGGGAGAACATTCAGTGAAAACAACCAATGTACAAGCATTACAACGCTTGTAGATTTTCAGAGATTTGCTGTACAGGGGAAAAAATAAGTAGAGCGCTTCCCAGGACCCCCGTCAACTACATACCTTAGTGTTTAAGTGGTTTTATGTAATGATGTAATGTTTGGCATCCCACACTGTAGTGTATGAAGCCTAATTATTACAACTGCTAATAATATGCAGTGTAAAATGATTTTTTTAGTGGTACAGGAGGGGAAATTACTTCTCTGCATTGACCCAGCATCGTGCGATACCAAACATATCTCTGAGGAAGCAATATTTATGTTGCAGCACTATATACTTATACTGTGCACTGTATTTAGAGTAGTGACTCACTGAAGTACACGGCAGTGGCCAGTATGCCCAGCACCACAATGACTGTGAGGACGGTGAGCACCACTCGCTTCCACTTTGACAGCGAGGCCTTCTGAGGTTTCTGAGCTGTCATGGGCCTTCGGTGACGGCCAGGCCGTGGTAACACTGGAAGAAAGGAAAAGTAGAGTAATGTGATGTGTTGGACGGAAGACAGAGATCAGAAAGACATTAAAATGTCTAAGTGTAATTCTCAGTGTAGTCAAAGGACACAGGAAATGATGACGGGAATATACTACTGTATACGACAAAAATACCTTGAATTCATAGATTACTGACATGTTAGACAACAACATATGTTATACCCTTGCATCACCAACATGAACTAATCTTAGTCTTACCTTGCTGCCTAGGATTCAGCGGTTTTGTAGTATCCTCAGCCTGCTGGGTGTCTGTCTGTTGGGGAAAATGGGAAATATGCGTAAGACAACATATTATGCCATATACAGTAGTATAGGCGCCACATGGACAATAGCATGTGGGTTTGACAGGGGGGGAAAAGCCCTCTGCCTGTAATGTACACACACATGTCTTTGTGAGACTGAAGCATAATGTTTTGTCTTTGCAAAGTTTGTCACAAGAGGCGTGGAGGGATATAGGAGACAAAAACATGGAACATAGCGTGCCCTTATACTGTATTAATGGCTGTACTTTAGCAGTATAGCTGACAGTTTATCCTGTGGCTGAAGGGCATGTTCCCATAATCTATCAACGGGGTGGTCTTTACGGCTTCTCTACTACTACAGTACCAATGGACCTGGACAATGGGGCATTGTGTCAACGACTACTGAGAACAATAATGAAGCACCTATAATCAGGGAAGATTACCTTACACACAGATGCGATCTACTGAATATGAATGCGAGAGGAGGGACAGGTGCAATACTAGTATAGGGCATCAGTAGCCTGTCCCCGGACAGTTATTACTGGGGGTTTCCAAACTTTTCCATGCCAAGGACCCCTAAAAATGTGGGGGTCCAATGCTGCCCCCTGACCCACTGTCTATTCACAGGCCATAGCAGTAACATGTACATGTACTGTACACTGTTGATTCATAGATTAGTGTGCCAGTTTTGTCATTTCCCAACATTTAAAAGGGGTGGGAAAAGCAACAATTATTATCAACGAAACAAAGTAAAAATGAATCAGTTTACAACTGAATCAATTTAAAAAACGGACAATGTTCAACCTGAAACCGTTTAAAAAAGGAGTTTCCAGTGAGCAAGTCAAATAATAGCCTACACTTGTTCACACTGTGGTACTTTTGCTTTGGTGTCAAAACAACTCCCTTTGTTATCTCATTATGTAGAACAGATCTGACGCTTGCAGTGACATTAAGTGTAAGATGAGTTTTTTAAACTGGCAGCTGGTTTGCTGCCATTTTGTTAAGTTAAGATGACTCATCATGTGGTGTTGTTGGTGTCTGTCACAACAATCTGGCTATATGCAAGTGTTAAGCAGGTGGTAGCCTAAGTAGTAACTCAGACAGTGTTGGATGCATTCTTCTGGCAACCTGCTGTTTATCTGCCCATTATTCAGGTTTGGCCGTTTGGGTATAAGTTCCCTCTTCCTGTCATGGCCAGTTTGGTGTGGCTTATCATTGTTAAAACAAAACAAAAAAAGAGAGATTTTGTGTATTTGTTTTTTGTGGGCCTTGGATAGTAGTTGTCACTGAAATAAAAACACTCTCTCTCTCACACACACACACACACACACACACACACACACACACACACACACACACACACACACACACACACACACACACACACACACACACACACACACACACACCACCAAACTCAGCAGAATGAGGACTCAGGAGTTCTAGGAACAAGTGGAACATGAACCTATCCTGGACTAGACCTTAGCGCGCACAAAGAATGTGGTGGGACTGGTTCACTTGCCTGGACAGTGTTGTTTAGGTGTGGGAGGTGGGGGTAGGGCGGTGGTCACCCTATACTCTTAAGTATCTGCTCCACCAGCAGACTGACACACTCTTACATAACTCTTACATACGCTTTTTATGTAACACCAGTATTATATTCTAAAACCTATAGTGTTCCAATATCATATCATTATATTGAAGATATCGTTTGGCCAGACAGCCATGCTTAGTTTTTTCTTTTATGCAAAATGGTGTCAGAGCGAGAGGGAGTGACCTCTAAGGAGTAGCAACATGCTCCTTTCTTGATATCATATTCATTGTTCTTATGAAACAGGTTGTAGATTGTAAACCAATGTCTAATGCTGCATTCACACTGAGAGAAGCCAAGCTAATGGTTGGCTTGGTAATTCAATGTAAACTCTATGCAAACCAGCTTTTAACATTTCCAAGCTTTTTTTCGAGCATGGAAATTTTAAAAGCTGGTTTGCATAGAGATTACATTGAATTACCAAACCAACCATTAGCTTGGCTTCTCTCAGTGTGAATGCAGCATAAGCCTGTGATAATACATCATGATCACAGAGATTTCTCGCATTTATTGCAAGCTATGGGTGTATTTGTACACTGTATGCGGGAGTTCATTCAGTGATTAGATCTCATTGTAAACCACCATGAGGAGGAACTACCGGTAGGTCATCAGATTATGGATTATTACTTTATATAGGAGCGTTGATAATGAAGGACGGATGGATGACTTGGTATAGAAAAGTGAGAAGTATATTCCCAGTCAGGGACGTGCAGAGAATGTTAGAGAGGCGGGGGCTGAAATCTCTAAAAGGTCCTTTTGGTGAAAATACCGAAAATAGCCAAACTCCAAGCTCACAACGTGTCGCAGCACGACGCGTTGTGAGCTTGGAGGTCGGCTATTTTCAGTACTTGATACCACACTGAACTAAGCATAATCAAGTAAATACTGGAGCTGTGGCGTATGGCATGAGAGAGGACAATTCTTTCAACATAAGATGCCGCATTCAAGTTCAGGAGAGTTTGGACAAGGCAATTCTCTTGAATGCTGCCTTCCAGTATGGCATGAAAAGAGGGCATTTGTTTTTCTTTCACCATAGTAGAAAGTGCATTCATGGTCTGGAGAGGGCAGTTTTTTTTTACAGATGGGTAAAAGGGCAGTGCCCCAAGCCCCCGTTGATGTCTATGTGTGCACATGCCTGTTCCCAGTCATGGAAAAAGGGAAGGACAACACTTGAGGAGTTTACTGTGAAACCAACTTGTGGTTAAAGTGAAACTGCCAATCCTGTGACGTGACTCAGGCTGGCTCATTGGTCCTGTTTGGCCAGTTGCTACTGTAGGCCTCAGCTGGAGTGGCACAGCTCTGATGAGAAAGCATAACTGGGTCAACGACAACTGTTTAACATAAGAGCCTGGGTAGAACGCTTGTTTCACTGAAGCGCACCTCTTCTCTACTTCTCAGCTCGTTTGGACTGTGTTGAACTGCACAGAGGGAAGTCATAAAAGGCCTTTTGTGTAGTCACGCGGGATGTGCCATAATCAAAGGTAGAGATCTAGACTAGCATGCACGGATGTTCAAAGATACAATCACATACATGCAAAACCGTATGTGCATTATGTGTGTAGATGTGCATGTGTATGTGCGCATGTGTACACAACAAAGTTGGGTGACTGTTATGGGAGTAGCCTGGTTAGTGCTGCTGGCTGCTAAACAGCC
Organism: Nannobrachium achirus; assembly: GCF_963921795.1. Classification (NCBI taxonomy): domain Eukaryota; kingdom Metazoa; phylum Chordata; class Actinopteri; order Myctophiformes; family Myctophidae; genus Nannobrachium; species Nannobrachium achirus. Next base: position 41,721,052 of record NC_137817.1, read on the forward strand.
TCAACCAGTTATCACATCCGCCTGTCATGTTTAAACAAATATTAAACAAATATTAAACAAATCCACAGAATATAGACCAGGTCGTATCATGATCAACTGCAATAGTATGACATGAACTGCTATTACAGTCACAGTCATTAGAGATGCAAATACAATGCTACCACACCTGCATCATCACACAATTACATGATTATGCACACAAAACAGAAAAAAACTCAAATGACTTACAAGCAGAACCCAAATATGGCACAGCAGTAGGTAAGGCAATTTTATTTGTACAGCACATTTCACCAAGGCAATTCAGTGTGCTTTACACAAAACCTATAACAATAATAAAATAATAAAATGTCATTTTAAAATGACATGTCCAGTAATAGGAAATGGATGTATCTACTGGTAGAGCAAAGTGCAAAGGGCGATGAGGCAGAACCATTTCTGTGTCACCATGAAATGTAATATACTGTAGTGCCATCCAATAATTTAGTGTCATGTGGCAGCAGCATAATAAGAAACTGCTTGTAGACGAGAGCCACTAGATTTTAATTACAGTAATAAAACTGAATACATGACAACCACGTTCAGCTGCATAGTTACCTGGCCCAGAGAAAAGGCATACTGTCTGTACGTACTGTTAGCCTACAAATGTTTCTCGTTTCAGCTCCACTCACCCACATGATGCAGTTGTCCGCTCTTTTCAGGGCCAGATTCACCTCGCCGGACACAGGGGCCGCGGGGAACAGAGGTAACACTGTCCTCTCCAAACCTGTCCCTGATCACTTTTCCTTTCCCTGCAAACTGCCTCTGCTGCTCCTGTGCTGCTATGACTTATCAAACTCCTCTCTTTCTCTCTCTCTTTCTCTCTCTCTCTCTGTCTGTCTGTCTGTCTGTCTGTCTGTCTGTCTGTCTGTCTGTCTGTCTCTCTCACTCTCACTCTCTCTCTCTCTCTCTCTCTCTGTGTCTCTGTCTGTCTCTCTCTGTCTCTGCCCGTCTCTCTCCCACTCTTATCTTTCTGTATCCCCTCTTCTTTGTACAGTAGTGTAACCGTATCCACTCTGCGTGGTGCCTGAGTTGACTTCCTATGAAATCCCGAGGCTGTAATAAGGGTTACCGTGCTGCTGCTTTTGTTGTGTTGACACTCTGCCTCCCCAGGATTGTTTTTTGATGACCCAGCCCCTTTGCTGACAACACAAACACCAAACTATTCCAGGCAGGTAACCTGACACTTTGAGCCCTCTAGCTCGCTCTACCTGTGGAACTCCCTTAACATTTTCAAACCTGCACACCTCCGTGTCTCTCTGTGTGTCTCTCTGTGTGTGTGTGTGTGTGTGTGTGTGTGTGTGTGTGTGTGTGTGTGTGTGTGTGTGTGTGTGTGTGTGTGTGTGTGTGTGTGTGTGTGTGTGTGTGTGTGTGTGTGTGTGTGTGTGTGTGTGTGTGTGTGTGTGTCTCTCTCTCTCTCTCTCTCTCTCTCTCTCTCTCTCTCTCTCTCTCTCTCTCTCTCTCTCTCTCTCTCTCTCTCACCTCATGTTGTCCCCATGGATTTAAGTTCTCAGTTTCCACACTGATTTCAGTCATTCTATAGAAGCCAGCATGCTTCTATATTGCGTGAAAACTGCCCTTCTAAACTCTCAATGCGCCCACTTGTAGATAGGACAGGGGTCTTCAACAGGGTGTCCGGGACCCCTATGGGGTCCTCAGAGTTACTAGGGGGTCCTCCAAATCGTTGTGTTTTTATCTTAACCACTTGAACCCTAACGTCCATATTTTGAGAACTTTAGCCAAAAATAGCAGATCTACAAGCTCACAACGCCTCACGCTGTGAGACGACGTGAGCTATTTTTGTCAAAAAATTATTTTTGGCAAAGAGGTTTCGTGTAGGGGGGAAAAAGAGCAGACCAAGTACAGAGTGATAGTTCAAGTTTATTAATTATTGACGGTTCAAGTGGTTAAATATCTGAGAACACAAATTGACATGAATCCAAAATACACTGACGATTGTGCTGTCAAACAATGAAAATGTGAACAGGTTCTGGGGGTCCCTGTTTCATCTCTCTCTCAACTAAGGGGTCCTTGGCCTGAAAACGTTGAAGACCCCTGAGATAGGCTAATATAATGTCAGAATAAATAATAACTTCGCACTTTGACCTTCATGTCCTATGGCTCTTTTTTTATCGCTTTCGTTCCTGTTATTCTTTATCTTGATTGCCTTTGAATCGTCTTCGTGGACGAAATGAGCTGTTCAAATACACGTATGCACAGCACACAGGCACACACACACACACACACACACACACACACACACACACACACACACACACCTACTGCAGTTTTTAGTTTGAGTTGTTGTTTTGTGACACACTGATCTGTATTCAGAAGTCAGTTGGCTGTCCGCCAGGAGCACCTTTTTGAACCATGACTCATGTGTACCATGTCAGAAATCAAAACCTGTAAGGACATTCTTATCTGATCACATTATTAATAAGGGTGTGGGCAGATACCGTCTTTGACTAAAGAGCACCTCCACCTGTGTGTGTGTGTGTGTGTGTGTGTGTGTGTGTGTGTGTGTGTGTGTGTGTGTGTGTGTGTGTGTGTGTGTGTGTGTGTGTGTGTGTGTGTGTGTGTGTGTGTGTGTGTGTGTGTGTGTGTGTGTGTGTGTGTGTGTGTGTGTGTGTGTGTGCATGCGTACGTACGTGTGATGTACGTGTGATGTTTTTTAGGAAAAGTGTGATGTCCCCTGCAATTAATTGACTACCCTGCTTATTGGAATTAGATAGATAAGGCCCCTTCAGTCATTACCCTACTATGGTCACTAGGTCAGTGCTTCTCGGTGCTCAAGGACAATATGGGACCGGTTATGGGAGAGTGGGCAAAAGAGAAAAAAAAGAGGAAAGGATACCGCTTGGGAGTGCAAGAAACAGACTGCCATCTTTGTCCTACAAAGTGAATAAGCTATTGTTTTAAACAGCACCTGGTTGTACTGCATGACCCGGGCTGCTGAAAGCTACCTTGCTGCACAATGCCTCAACCGTACTGCAGATCAGCAGAGACATTGTACTCATTGGTTATCCCAGAATCTTCTCGCTCCTCTGGGATCACTTACGTCTTATACAACATTATGGGACTGCAGATTGTGTGACCTATGGTGTGACCTATGGTTCAAGAGTTGTATGAAGCGGCCAACTCCGGGGCCACTCTGGGGCCATTTGTAGCCCAAGGAATGTTTTTTGTGCAAAACAAATGCTTGCAATGGATTCAGCATCATGACAAACTCCTAGTTAGACCCCTCACATCCTACTTTAATACCCAGATTTTTTTCTTTCCACCTGTATAGATTAGAGCAAGCCCTGGGCTACATCTGTGCAAAATGTGGCGCTTTTAGACTGATTTGCACAAAATTAGCATTTGCTCCCCTTAAGGCCACACACTACAAGGACACTTCGACACCAACTCTGGGGGAGCCCAGGATTGAACTGGGAACCGTGTGGTTCTCCATCCGGCTGCTCTACCGGCCTATACCGATGACAGCCGCTGACACCCCGTATCTGTCTACCGGTAGCAATTTAGCTTGCGTTTCGACCCATTCTCTTTCTGTAATGGTGAGCGGGCCCTTTGGACTGAGAGCTTGGTGTCACTACACACCTGCTGCGCATCAAGTTAACCGATGCACACAGGATAAATCATCCCCACAAACAGCCTTTATAATGACAGGTTAGGTATCAGATTTTTATATGTATTTCTGTGAGGCTATCATCCACATGATACACCAAGGTATGGCCATCAGTTTGTGGCTACATGGAAATAAAGTGCCTTTGGCCCGTCATCTTGGCTGCTGTCAATCCAATTGAGCTTGTTACACCTTCCTTTGGTGTGATCCGTTTCCAATAGCAGCACCCATGCATATTATGGGCAGTAACTACACAAGATCACAGGTAAATTACAGTGCGTTTGTATGTTCCATAAAATAATAAGAGTCATAAGTCAGACTGCTATAATGAATCTATTGTTCATTGATCCAAGTCTCAGGCCCTTACTAGTCAAACCAAACCAAACAGATTTGTTTGCCTGCATATCCCCGCTGGCCACCAGCCAGAGCCTAAAACACACACATTAAATGTCAAGAGATCAATATCAGACTGAAACTACCTGTTGGTGTTGGAATGGCGCATGGACAGCAGACAAAGTGCACAGACTACTGTATATTGTCTGTAAATAAAACACATCAGGACATTGTAACGATCATTAGACTCAGAACAATATCTATCTCCTGCAGTCTCCCTAACCAGAGTTCAGTTTGAATTCATGTATAGAATTATGTGCAGGATCCAATTTGCATACAGATGTGAAAGACTTAATTCACATTGTTTATGAGACCGAAAACACTTATGCCGTGTGCCAGTGCATACCCACCCCTGTCTAAGGTTGCCTACCCCTGATCTATGTACTGTAGGTGGTGGGCCTCTTTCCTTTCCTGGCTGTGCCCTGGGTTGGCTCGCACAGTGTCAGTTTGCTTTCCACCAGTTCTGGGTGCCCAACCAGCCTCATCCTTCTCTCACTGACCTTGTCTGTAACTCGTGGTACGTGCCCGTAGGGGATGGACCACATCATGACATTTCTGACACCAAGTGCCATTCGTAGCAACATTATTGTGTAGACACCATATAGGGCCCTTTCTTGCTGTGCTGTGAGCGTCCATGTCTCGGCCCAATACAGCAGTACTGACTCCACTGTAGCTATTGTATGAACAGCTGCACCTTGAGGTCTTCTCCCATGTCAAGTCATGGTTTTGTCCAATCCTTTTGTTTGCTTGGCATTGAGCTTGAGGCCGTTTCCTGCTCATGTCTAACTGCCAGTAGTAGTTATTTTCCTTTCTCTGTATCCAATAAAGCAGGTTCACTAAAGTTTACCTGACAAATTGATAAAGCGGGTTTACTAAAGTTTAGCTGACATCACACGTTCCTCCACAGCAAAGTGTGAGTGAATCCAGGTTATCAGGCTGGCAATGCCAGGCTACTGATAAAGCAGGTTTACTAAAGTTTAGCACACATACTGATAAAGCAGGGTTACTAAAGTTTAGCAGGAATCTTAATAAGAGCTAGATCAATGTTCTTCACAAATGTAACCTGATGTGTGCAGTGGTGAAAGAAGTACTGAGTATTTAAGTAAAAGTAGCCATAACACAGCGTAAAATATACTTCTTTTGGTATTCCTGTACTGTAAAAGTCCTGTGTTTACTTAGATAAAAGTACTAAAAGGCCCGGGCCGCACCGGTGGTCTGGGCACCCTAGGCTGTAATGCCAGCCTGACATTGTGTTGAGGGTTTGAATCCCGTTCTCGACGACCTTCGCAGCATGTCACTCCCCATCTCTCCCTCATTTCCTGTCAGTCTACTGTCCTTTAAATTCTGGGTAGCTTAACATATAACACAATTATCACTATTAGTGTAAGACGCCTCAGGACGACATGCAACCTCGCCCTGGCCATCCAGTGATGTATATCGGACCAGTTACCCATGTATGGAGACCCCTGGTACCCATAAATGGAGATCCATGTACTGTATATGGAGATATGCTGTGAGAGCCAAAACATGTTTACTCAGTTATTCGTTATGTGAAAGTCCTATGATGTCTATGACATCTGACATCATACCCTTTTATGGCCATACATTGAGATCCCTGTCTGTAGAACCAGCCACACATATATGGGCTGTCTTCGCAATATATGGATTCTTTTAGTGTGGCATGTGGCCGATGTGGCCTCCATATATAGGCATTCCCATATGAAGTCTTGTTAGATATGGGCTTAATATTGATAACATCAGGGAACTCCATATTGGGCATAAAAGTGATTCTGGTTAGTGTGACATCACAGTGAAGCCAGAGTGTGATGTCAGAGCCCCATGCATGCATGCATACATACATACATACGGACAAGCTGTGACCGTTTACATACTAATGCAGTGGAGTAGTAGGTGAGTTACATTCACCATTGTTGTGATACACCCCGTAACATAAGTACGGAGATGTACTGACTGTATAGTAATTATACCTTCAGAGTGTCTTCTACTGTATGCTGTACCACATGTCTCAGTCTATACCATCTAATCACATTGCTGCATGAGCAACAGAAATATAACCTTGTTAAATGTCATGGTGCATGCTATACACAAGAAAGATACATTAAAGACGTAAGGTTACATTAGGTTCAGAGCCACACACTGCAACTTACCTACTTGGAGACATTATTGGCACAGCTATTTGTGGGACATTTATGTGTGTTTTAAGAATTTGTTTTTCTTCTTGCTTTTTTGCTTTTTACAAGAATTGCTAAACACTATATTGCATTTTGTCTGTGTTATCATCATCTAAATATATATTTAAAAAAATCTGGACAATTCAAGTTTGAAGTGAAACTATTGGTCAATGTCAATATGCTACTCACGTGAGTGTGGCCGTCAGTCCTTGTCAGCTGATTCTCGCAGTAGAGATTAAATCCTGTAATGGTTTATTGATGAAAATGATCTTACTCCTTGCTTGTCTAGTTAGTCCAGTTTTGTGTCCTCATCTGTAAGCTCATTAATGATATTATAACACAATTCCAAAAGGTAAAATGCTCCACTATAGTAAAAAATCCCTTTCCCATGAACATTGTGCAGCTGCTTATCCAACCCACGCTCTTCTCTCTCTGTCACTCTTTCTGTGTTTGCCTGATCTTTGCTCTCCCCCTTGTTAAAAAAGGAAACACCCATAGTACCATGCTGGCCCTCATTTCCCACTCATCCTCCACCCCTTCCCAGTCTTTACCATACCATGTTTCTTCATCAAGTTCATCTTGTTACCTCATGATGACCCCATTAACCACAGTTTACCACAGAAACGCCCATACACCATTGGCTTCCCGAAAGTGTGGCGCTTCGCCAAACTTTCCCTTTGTCCCAGAGACTGTGAAAGGGAGAAAGATGTAAAGACAAGGAAGGAGGAAAAACATGATTTAGATAATAAGCTCGGGGAAATAACCACACGTCTTGCAGCCTGTGTGTCTGTCACATCCCTCCCATAGTTCCAAGGAAACATAATACTTCTTTATACTGTGTCACTGTTATACCTCGCCACCCACTGAACCCCATTGATGGTATTAAATGTAAGGAAATAGAATATGTAAGGAAGTATGACAACTTATGCAACAAATCTAGGTCAACAGCATTATTGTTTTTGATTCAATACTGTCAGTTACTCTGAAGAAATTAATACCTTCAAAGATTCCATGTTTCAGATGATCGTAATTGTCAAGACATCATGAATAAGTACACCACACTGATCAATAATGACCACACTGATGACAACAACATAACAAGCAAACTGGCCTGGACTTCCTTGTGTGATGTAATAACTCAATCTAAGCTGACACGATATGATACATAATTACTACAGAGCAACCATCCAGTGAGCTGGTGTTTGATATCATAAATACATTTCCATTGTGCAATGTGCACAATTACTCTCTGTATGGAGTAGGTATTACATAACCTTACAGTAAAATGTGCAAAATATGTTATTTCATTATTATTATGTCCATAATGAATTTAAAACAATCACAGAAAGCAAACACTATGAAAATACACTAGTTGGAATCTATAATATGTAAATGTGCATTAACCTATACAGTATTTTAACAATAAAGGCTGGCCATAAAGTAGCTGAGTGCTTAGAGCCCACCAGGGAAGCTATAGGCCCTGGTTGTCACAGGTTTGATTCCAGGCCTGAGCTTTTTACTTGATTTGTTTATTTGGACGGGAAACTGCATATTACATCCGCAGTCCTGTCTGTAACAGGTATTGTACAGTATGTGTATGATGTACGAGCACTATACAAGATGCTTACCTCTCAGCAATTACCTCTTCCAAATATTTGTTTGTGGACAGGACCTTTAGTGTGCTAAATCTATGGAGAACGGCAATCAAATATACACATTCTGGATGCTAAACTCCCGTCTATATAATTCATTGGCTAATGCTTGTTCATCAGTTTCTGGTCAAGAAGTGTAATATACAATGCATCCACCTGAGGTCGCTATAACTGAGTCAGGTGTAGTTAACTCACTCTCATTGTGTTTGAAAAAGAGAAGAGGACATATTGATGTGGATACTGGTCAGGTGGGCACTGGGGACATCTCGGCACCAAGATGTAAACATGTATTTTGGCAGGCCTTGATGGCGTCGTAATGACTGATTTTACTCTTGGTTGCATGCTGAAAATAGACGATCTACAAACTCACGACTGCGACGCGTTGTGAGCTTGTAGATCAGCCCAAGCGCAACCAAACATAAAATTACTTGTCTTTTAGTTCTACTGGATCTCTAGTCCCTCCCTAACATTTTAATCTAGTTTTTATTTGCTGACGAAATTGTCAATATATTTAGTATTAGTTTTGCTCATCATAGCTTGGTTTTTATTTAGTTTTTGTCAGTGAAAAGAAGTAGTCAACAAACTTTTCCGTCATAGTTTTAGTCGAAAAAAAATCAACACTAGGAACCAAAAAGTTCCCAGGTAGAACCCTGGCTACTCCTGGCTTCCAGCCACAGAGTCTTTGAGCATGACACTGAACCATTAACTGCTCTGGGTGAGAATGGTAGGCCTTATTGCTGTTTGACTGAGTGTGTGAATGGAAGAATGTAATGACATTTGGAAGTTCTTTGGGTAAAGCCGTGCTATAGAAATGCAAATCATTTACCTTTGTAGCAATGCTGCCTATATATAGAGCCAGGTCATCTGAGAAACTTTGTTCTGCAGGTAAATGTCAGTAGCTCAAAGGGAAGGTACAACATGGGTGGGAGACATAAAGAGGATTGACCTGTTCTAAAGGAATGCTGGGTATGAGGACATGCAAGACATTCAGCATTTAAATACTTATGAGGAAGACAGCAGAGCAGAGCATAAATGTTTTGGTTCCACTGTAAACACTATTCTATGTGTGTTTCATAAAGACTGCCGTAACCGATTGGCGTAGGTGTTTGACCAAGATTGGGAAACTTTACAGCATCTACAATACCACCGAGAAGACAAGGAGAGGGTTCATTTAAAAGGAAGAAGGAACCTTTCTATCATCCCTGGCTACTCAGCAATGGCCACCGGTAAGAGTTTGTGACTGACAACTTTGATTCAGATATAGCATACAGTCTTAGCCTACAGTTAAAAAAAACCTTTTTACTGATAGACAGTACTGGTACATTTTCTCTTCTGAAGGTACAAAAATGTGCTTCTGATCTTGATCCTGCACTGAATGTTTAGGACAGTTTATCAAAAGAAAATGTTGTGTTATTTAAAATACCGGTATACTATTTGCTGTATATTCATGCTATAATAATATAATGATAATAATAAACCTTGTAATTAATGTTTATTGTTTATGTATTGCTTTACTGAGTTTTATGTGAAATAATAGTAATTGCTTTATTGCTTTGTTGGCTAGATATGCTATATGTTACTGTCTTGACTGTATGTGTGTATGCAATAATATGTGTTTTAGGCCTCCTGAAGTTGATGGAGAGGGCACTTAGAATGGGGTTATTTGGGGTCAACAACGCAAAACATTAGAGTCAGCCATGTTGTGTAGAGTACTGTAGGTCAATTGTTGTAATCTGCCATTGCATTTAATTAGCACTTTAAAATAGCAGGCCTGTTATATAAGCAAGCATTTCACCCACATTATTTTGGACCATGGTTCTCAAAGTGGGGTCAGAGAACCCTGAGGGTCCTTGGGAGAGTTCTGGGGGGTCCCCACTCCTCAGCTAAATGATTGATAATTAGTCAACCAAATAGACCATAATGGATCACTAACTCCGCCAGTATACAAATGTAACCAAATGGACCTGTAAGGGTAAAGAAAGAAAGTATCAACTGGGGGTCCATGGCCTAAATCCGTATCAAACTTCCTCATCGTCCTCATCGTCCTTATTAAACACCTAAACATCTACAATGTCAAGAATGTAAACATCTAAACATCTACAATGTCAAGAATGTATGATACCATCAAATCAGATTAGCTGTATTAAGCAAATGGAAACCACATTCTAAAATCCACCAGGTTTGAGGCCTCTAGTCCTTACAAAAGGTTGAATTCCTCAGATCAGAATGATTGCACTCGATCTGCACATGCTTCCATAGATTGCCTTCTCACTTAAGAAATGACAACTCCCTCACAATTCTCACAATACTGAGAATGATACTATTTTTATTTTGAGTAGGCCTATTTTATTTGTATATTTCTTTTAATCAATTTTGCAACCATGAAACTACAATACTTAAATACATTGTATCAGTTGTTCAGATTGACTACTGCATAAAGAGTTTCTAATTTATTTGGAAAATGGCAACAGGGTGTTTTTCTATACTAAAACGGCTTTGACCTTTTCATAATTATTATTTCACTTATAGCACACTTTCCCTCTAATCTAACACTGTTCATAAACAGTTCTCATAGCCATATGTTTTTTAGTGTGAGCATTGACGTATTTTTTACAAATCATACAAGCTCATCTGACTCCACTTTGAAGGGCATTTCAAATGTGATGGGATTGCTGGCCTTTTGTTCCTGTGGCCAGTTTGACAGTTATTAGCTATAATGAACATTCCCAGAGATATGTTTTTTCAATACCACCTCACCGCACAGTGGATATTGATAAAATAATAAGAGTATAACAGTTTAAAGATGTTTAGGACACACCGTTTGCCAGAGTGTTATTTCAATGATCAATCAATGTCTTGCCTGCCAAGTATAACATTGATTTTGCAGTCATTCATTACGTGTGTGTGTGTGTGTGTGTGTATGTGTGAGTGAGTCTTTATTCATATTTAACTATAATTTCTCCTCCTGTCTGCTATGTTTACAGGGTACCAAATCGGTGAGTCGGTTGGAATTGCAATAGGGTTTTGTGTCCTGGCAGTCCTCTTCTCTATTGGAATTGCACAATTTTGCTGCAAGTACAAATGCAAGAGCATCAAAAAATGCTGCAAAAAGTTAAAGAAAAAGGGTGAGTGGAGTTGTGACATGTTATAAAGTGATGCATTATAAATATATGATACATTTACTTACTTTGGTGTGACTATTTCCCCTGACATGGCAGCATTACACTGTTTTTGGGAGAGAGAAAAAAGGCCCTTGAATGTAAAACATCATGTTGTGTGATTGTGTGTTGGGGAATTTATAATAACGTTGAATGAATTTCCTGTGTCTCACTCTCTCTTTCATTTCCTCTCTCCAGAGCCAACACTGAAAGACAAAGTGCTCACGTGAGTCATTCTCTCTTCATTAAGTCCTGCAAACGTTGTTGCTCCGCATTGTCTTATACGGTTCTCATGATGTGCTTATGTTTGACATCTGTGTTCACAGCAAAGTGAACATGAAGAAAACGCTGTCTAAGAAAACGCCGCCTCCCTTCTCGATCAGCAGCAGCGTGAAATAGAGTTTAAGTCGCGAAAGAAGTGGACAACAACCACACCAGCACACTGGTTCCTGTCACTTTCCCACACTGCATCATAATCAACAGCTGCTCTTTTTTTGCACATCGTGTTTTGCATCAGTGTTTCTCAAATGGGGGTACGTTGACTGTACCCTTAGGGGTACGCAGAGGTACTACAGGGGTTACTTACTATTTCACATTGACACATGTATTTAAACATGCAGCCTTAAACCAAATTAAGTACAACATTTGACAAGCACAACTGAATAGAAAACAATAGGTTACTTACATAAAATTTTGATTTGATATTTTCGAATCAAAATGTTCTCGTTTAAAGGGGTACTTGGGATTCAGCAATCAGGAAAAGGGGGTACTGAAGCCCAAAAAGTTTGAGAACTGTTTTACATGATCTCACCATGCTTCCACTGTGCATCTTATTTTATCTCTTATTCACCATGTGAACGTTAAGGAAATACTGGCTGGGGAAACAGCATTTACCCCTTACCACAAGCAGCATGTTTTTGGTTTGTTTTGTTATCACATACTGCAGCTTACTGCGGTTGTTTTGATGTCTGAGTAACCTGATCAGCGCTTTTGGCCAAAGAGGCATTAATTGCTCTCTCACCACATGCAACCCAGTTAAAAATATTTTGCACACTTTTATAAATAATGTTCAGAATGATACTGTAAAATATTGTATGATTGTATGTCTTGTTTTTATGTTTGATGATTTTGTTATGTTGCTGGATAAGAGGAGAGAGATGGGGGGTGGGGATTTGATTGATCGATTGATTGATTCATGGATTATTCTTTTTTAGTTTTTCCACTGTTAGCAATTTGTAAATGCATGTGTGGTATCTTCACTTCACTTCATCTTCAGCTTATGACTGGCTGTAAATTTGATAAACCCATCCGTGTTGCTTAATACCAATCTCAATCAGATCATGCCTAAATACACCACACAGTCCACCAGGACCAAATTACATCCCCATACGTAAGACAAAACAAATTGCCATTTGTTAGGCAGTTGAACAGTACACTGCACTGTACACCCAGTGGATTGTAAGAGAACTTGTTATCGCGTCCGTTGAAGAGCTCATCTCGATGAGCGATGAGCTCATCATTAAGCTTTGCTTAATTGTAAATAGAGTCTCAATGAGCTCATCATTAAGCTTTGCTTAATTGTAAATAGAGTGTTTCATCATTAGAAGTAGATTGAAGTAATTTGAGTGTCATCTTTGGTTTGGTCTGATTGAGACTTGGAAGATGGATTACATATATTATGTGGAATAAATATACATTATTACCTGGGGCATGTTGCTTGAGGTTCATTAGTGGGGACCGTCCGTCCCAGTTCATAACACTATGGGGAGGGAGTTGACTGAAAACAATCCCAGCCCTCCCTGTTTTGCGAAGGTCATTTCAAAGGTCATTTCACTTAATTTGTGTGAATACTCCCCAGCAATCGTGTTTAGTAGCAACATTTCATCCAACTGATATGGTGAGTTCTTTCAGCAGCTAGGTCACTCGTGGTGATAGCTCTGTGGGCTGTAATTTACGCTTGTGCATATTTGTCAGCTACAAGGAGAGTGGATACAACGAAAGAGAAGTGCTAGGGTGATGTTGTTTAGTGGTAGACTCTGAATTTATTATTATTAGCCCTAACCCTGAAGAAATGACAGCTTGCAGCCAGCAGCAGTTGGCAGCAGTTTATCCTCTGCCCTTCCTGTCATGAGGCTAAGAGCATATCAACTAAAAACACTAACTATGGCTGCTGTGCTTATTGACATATGTTTTTTTTGTTTTTTTTTTTGCAACAGTTTGCCAAAGGCCATTTCCTGTTTCAGAATGACAGACCCTACATATGGGGACAGTACCTGCGCATGGGGACTGTCATTTAATGCCTATATAATGAGAGGCCAAGATTGGAAAGTGGTCCTGCAAACTTTGTTTTTCTTTGTTTCTCTTACAAGGTCATTATGATGTGTTGGACTTGGCTTGCATCTTAATCTGCTGCAGTTATTCTGAGCTATTTTTTTATAGTTCTCTCCAAGCTTTCGAGGATTTAGTTAACACGTATTTATCATGAGAATCTAAAGGAAGTACTGAAGGAGGCTGCATTCACCAATTTGTCCTTCTTGCTACGAAACTTATTGCGGTTGCCATGATGTCTGAGTGCTGGATCAAGAGTATTGGCTCATGCGGCAATGCATCTACCCACATGCACATAAACATGCAACCCAGTAAAATATATACAGAGGTGGAAAAAGTGCTCACATTTTGTACTTAAGTAAAAGTATCAATACTGCACCGTAGATGTACTCCGTTACAAGTAAATGTAAACGACGCCAGAATTCAAAATGTACTTGAGTAAAAGTATGAAAGTATTGGCATCAAAATGTACTTAAAGTACCAAAAGTAAAAGTACTATATGTTTGAAAATAGCAGATCTACAAGCGAGCCGATCTGAGCTTGTAGATCGGCTATTTTCAAATTGCCATTAATTTTCAAAGTGGATTAATGTATGTTTTATAATAGTAACTAAAGTTTTCAAATAATTGTAGTGGAGTAAAAGTACAATATTTGCCTCTGAGATGTGGTGGAGTAAAAGTAAAAGTACTGAAAACTGAAAATACTCAAGTAAAGTACAAATGCCTCAAAAACTGTACTTAAGTAAATGTACTTAGTTACTTTACACCACTGGATATATATATATATGTATAATATATAAAAACAAAAAGAAAAGACCAGAAATTGTTCAATTAAACATCTTTAGAGTTCAATATAAGAGAACTTGAAGCCATTTCTTATCTGTTAACACCACCCACTCGACGACCACTAATCAAGACCTCCCACCGCCCCCACTTGTTTCACTTCCGTTAAAACGCCTTTTGCTCTTTGTCTGTCATAAACACCCCCAAAGAAACAGTCCTGGTTACACTTTCTATTCAGTCAGATGCTCTTATCAGAGGAGCTTTATTGGCATGAGAAAAAAGACGTTTACATTCCCAAAGCAATGTCAAAATAATAAAAGCTGTTGAAAATGGGGAAATGTATATATACGGTTGGAGGGGGTACAGCATTGTGTAAATATAGCTACAGTATGTCACATTGCGTCGTTATATACATGTTATATAGACCTTTTTCCAGAACACTGCCATAGGTGCTGCTTGACACGGCAGTTATGGTTGCCGCTCTGAGAAATCGGTCTATACGCAGCTTTTTGGAGACAAATATCAGAAATCTTTTGCAGTCACTTTGAGACAAATAGCTGCATTTTTTTTACACAACTATAAATAGTATATAAAAAAAGTTTATACAAAGCCACTTGCAGTGCAAGATCAGAGCAAATGATATTGCAGCACACTATGGCTATAGACTAAGTCGTTTTAAAATTTTTATTGCTGCACCAAAAATAGTCAATTTCTTTCTCAAGAAAAGGAATGTACAATTCTCCATACTGACAAAGTCATTGGAAATACCTACCACCCTCCTTACCACCAGCACCACAACCACCAACAACCAAAATCTCCCTCCACTTGTTTCACTTCTGTCACATCATCTTCAGACATGTGTCTGTCACAAAGAGGCAGTGAAGGGGGGAGTTTGTCTGAAGACCCTGCGCTCGTTTTCTTATTACATTATGAGCTGATTATTACATTATGAGTTTTTATTACATTTTTCTTATTACATTATGAGCCCTTATTACATTAAGAGCCGTTATTACATTATGAGTTGCTACACCCCCCTCCCTGGCTAGGGATATACTTTAGATTTGTTTCTTACCCCAAACCTGAAGCAACAACAGCCAGCAGTACTTTTTTTACTGTTTTGCAGTTTGCAGCAGATTATCTTCCGGTCCCTTCCTGTCTTTAACAACATAATGAAAAACACTAACCACGGCTGCACGGTTGTGCACATTTTTTAACAGTTTGCAGAAGGCCATTTCCTGTTTCAGAATGAAAAGTCCCCCATCACAATGCGTCGGAGTACAACGAGTTGTGAGCTTGTAGTTTGGCAGTAGTTGATGTATTTAGGGTTAAAGTGATCGATCTGATTGTGTCAAACAGAGTCGCAAGCAACTGAGAGAAACAAGTCTACAAAGAGACAGATGTGAAGTGAATGAGAAGACTTTTGACATGACTACCAGTTAAAACCACCATTTTATGGGCGCGTTGGGCAGTTGTGGCTTGTCCATATGTGGCAAGAACACATCTGTCTATATAATGTGTCTTCCCACCCGCTTGGGAACCGGAAGGATCCCAATTCGATCCCGGGCTCCCCCAGAGATAGTGTCAAAGTGTCCTTGAGCAAGATGCTGAACCCCTAATTGCTCCCGAGCAGGTTGGTGCCTTGCATGGTTTCCTCCGGCATCAGTGAATGTGTGTTAACAGTACGCCCAGTGTTAAGTGTCCCGCGAAGCTTGGCCAATGAGCCAAGTGTAGGACATACGTACATACAAACAGACAACGCCAGATGTAGGACTCATGCTCATCACAATAAACAATGTTTTCCAAATGGGAGAGGAAGTTGTGTGTCTGTGCTAGTGCATGTATGCACGGTCTGATCATGTGTGCACCATAGGGGTGCACGCTGACTTGATTTGTTCACCTCCTGCTTGCCTTGGGCATGCTTGAAACTAAAGCTTTCTTGGAAATGATTTTGTTGAGATTGACTATAAAACACAAAACAAAGTATGCGTGATACGCATACTTTCGCAACACAAAGTATGCGTATCACTTGTCGTCAACATCAGTGATGTCAAATCACATTAAATCGAGACACCCGGTCCAAAGGCAGAGTGGCAGACTTCACTTGAAATGAAACCTCGCCCACACATGCACATGAAGTCAAACTTGCACATAGATACAGTAGACCTAACAAATGAAAACATTGTGCTGTTCATGAGAGCAACCATCTGTCAAAGCTTCAACCACAGCCTCTCTAGGCAGATCTCTTTTTTTGTAAGCAAAATGTGAATTCCCTCCAAAGACATCTAACACTTTCAGTGGTTGACTGTTTAGTTTTGGTATCATATGAAATTACCACTTCTCTGACTCAGTGTTTACCTATTATGAGGGCTGCTCAGAAGTTCATTTTCATTCAAAGAATATTATTTACAAATATAAACATACACCAGTAAGACCCCCTAATCGGGAGATAAGCGACCGTCAGGTCTCAGTATACACAAAGAGGCCTGTAAGTGGCATTGGTTCCACCCACAAGTTTGTACGACAAACGGTTGATGAGTAAAGCTTAATAAAGTTTCGGCCTATCAGAGTAGGGGGTGGGGCAAAGTTAAACCATTTAAGGTGAAGGACTCTTAATGAAGTTAATTGACACCAGGCACAAGTGTGTATGACAAACAGTGAATGAGTAAAGCCAAATAAAGTTTGGGCCAATCAGAGGAGGGGGCGAGGCTAAGTTAAACCAAAGAAGGTGAAGGACTCTTAATCAAGTCAATTGACAGCAGCCACAAGTTTGTAGGACAAAGGGTTGATGAGTAAAGCCAAATAAAGTTTCGGACAATCAGAGGAGTTGGCGGGGCAAAGTTAAACCAATTAAGGTTAAGGACTCGTAATCAAGTCAATTGACACCACCGACAGGTTTGTACGACAAACGGTTGATGGGTAAAGCCAAATAAAGTTTTGGCCAATGAGGGGAGGGGGCGGGGCTAAGTTAAACCAATGAAGGTGAAGGACTGTGGAGCAGCAGGAGTCGGTGGTCCCCAGGAATTCCCCGTGAGCAGCCCAGTTGGGGTGTTGATTTGGTCATTTTTGCACTATTTGGCGGCGGTCCCTGGGGGTCCGTGGAGGTCCGGGGGTCCTGAAGGTTGTGGTTTGGCAGGCAAGGAGTGTGTGTAGAAAATGTCACATGGATAGGGGCAACGGTGGCGGAGATATGAGTAGGGCAAAAGTGTGACGTGACAGGCAGACTGACGGACGGACGGACTGACGGACAGACAGCCGGTGGAGGTTTTGATAGTAAATGCGACCTGACGGTCGCAATAAACACTGTAAAAATAGTATATGGTGTTGCGCTCATATCATAGGAACTTCATGCTCTTTTAGTGAAACCCTCCAAGAGTTTTTGTTGAATAAAAACATCTGGGGTACGAAGACAGGAGCCGTGATGTTACTAAAAGCTTATACTGTATATAGCTTATGTTATAGATCATGAGCAATAATCTGACCAGATATGTCTCTGTGTGGAAATATGCAAAGAATCTTGTTGGTGTTTCTAGCAATCTATCTTACTCTTTCCATCAAATGTACTCTAGATAGACATTTATCTAGCTCGGATGTGAGTGTAATCACTGTGGAAATTGAGATGGAAAACGATACAAAAATACATTTTGTACATTTCCTTGTCTTTTAGATAACAGTCACTTTTTACCGTCAAAAACCATGACACAGTACACATTATGTTCCCTCTGAACTTCACCCACAGACACCTCAAACCTCCTCCTCATCCCCCACAGATGCACATGTACACAGCCAGTGCACGTGCATGCACACACATATAGCCTACATGTGAGTTGTGTGGTTCATACAGTATGGTGTTGCTATATAGTTCATTTGCTATTTGTCGCATAATGATTTGTTCTTCCTCCTTTTATTTAATAAATTTAATAAATTCAATAATGTATTGTCTCCGCTCATTGCCAGGCTGGACGTATCATATCATATCATATCATATCATATCATATCATATCATATCATATCATAAGGCTTAATGTGAATGGCCTTGGCCACCCTGTGTTGTGTGGGCTTCAATGTATTTGAGCTTATTTCCTTAGTTTCTGCTGTCTGCTATTGCTCTTTTGAGCATGTTGGCAATGATGGATAACATCAGTGAAATGATGAAATGTAAAAAAACAGTTTTGAACTAGAAGCAGTGCTCTTCCGAGCACAGGTCTCCACCAGGCCATGCGTCCTGGTGGTGCTACTGTATAATAGGCCAATGTAAAAAGGCTGGAATATGTTCTTCACCTTAGACCTTTCATGGCAATCGGACACTGCATGCATGATTTGAGGCATTGTGTTCCAAAAATGTGTTTTCCTAAAGTCTACCTGCTGGTGGCACTATAAAAGGCCAACATGAAAAGGTTAGCATTTATTCCTTGACATAGTGAGAACATGTGTGGCAAATTCCATGGTAATCGCAAGCTGCGTTGATGTTTTGAAGCATTTTGTTCAAAAACTGAGCAATCCCGCAAACTTTGGAAGCCAATATTAGCCAATTAGTATGGAATATGGAAAATCAGATGGATCGGACTTGATCACATGACTATAGAGATACTGTGTACCGATTTGCATGATTTTTGGATAAAATCTCAAGGAATAATAGGAAAAATTGTGTTTTACATAAGTCGGCCTCCTGGTGGCGCTATAAAAGGCTGATGTGAAAAATGCAGGGAAAGGGTTTTTCCTTGGCCTCTAGGGAATGCGCTTACAAAGTTTGAAACTGATCGGTGGAGTTATAGGTAAAACCACGAATCGGCCTGTTATAGCGCCACCATGAGGCTGATTTCAAAAATTTGAAGTGGCATTTCTTCTTCGACCTAGTGGGAACATGTGTGCGCGATTTCATGATAATTGCACTTTGCGTTTGGGATTTGAGGCATTTTGTTCAAAACGGCTCAATCCTACAAACTTTGGAAGCCAATCTTAGCCAATCAGGATGGAATATGAAAAATCGGACAGATCCGTGTCGATCACATGACTGTCGAGATACTGCCTACCGATTTGTAGGATTTTTGGACAAAATCTGTAAGAGTAGTGCACAGAAATGTGTCTTGCGAACATCGGCCACTAGGTGGCGCTAGAAAAGGCCCATTTGAAAAATTTAGGGCAGAGGTTCTAGATTGGCATCCAGGGAATGTGTGTGCTCACTTTGGCAGCGACCGGGCCAACGGCGACTGAGATTAGCTGCACACAAACTGCGAGGACACACGGACGCACGCACGCACGCACGGACGGACACACGGACGGACGGAGGGGAAAACATACTCTCCCCAAGCCTTCGGCTGGTGGAGACAATTAGGCTAATCCCCTTGCTTTTTTCGGTAGTGTTATCAGACAATAGGGATATCTACAGTAGATTTTATTTTGCACATGGGAAACCCTATACAGCATGGTGTCATGTCTACCACTTGCCACTTGCCACTTACTTCTGTTTGGAAAGTCCCTGATCTTTGAATTGTGGCTTCTGCAAACCCACAAAAAGGAAAATACTTCCTGTTTATGTTGCATTTTGGGACATGCAACTAGAGAGCAATTCAAAGCAGATGGTTATAGATTAAAAATGTTTACACACAGTTTATTTTTATTTTTATTGCAGGACCCCAGGCCAGTCTCACAGAAGTAGAATTCAAGATTGTCCATGCTGCTTATTGTGATCTCACACAAGTCACTCTGGAATGGATAAGAGTGTCTGCTAAATGCCCTACATTTTAAATTGTTAGAAATCTCAGAGATCAGGTTGGATATCATTAAATGATAATGTTACAGTATCAGTTGGCCTAACACCAAAGTAGCCAATCATAGAGCAATTATCCCTCCAGTCTATGCACATAGTCCATCCTCTTTTGGCATAACAACACTTTACCCAATCACAGATCAATCATCCATCTATCTAGGCTATCTATATATATAACACAATACAGTCAAAAGAAAAAGCTGCGTATGATACTGCCTGGCACCATGGACTCCATCTGAAGCTGCTGGACAATTCCAGATTGGCATATGGTGAACATCATCATGGAGATGCTGTCAAACCGCATGCTTCACCATACAGACCAGTGATGGCCAGCAAAGCAGACTTTGAGATGGGATTACACAGGGGTCTGTCCTCTCACCAATGTTGTTTATCTTTAACTATATCTACGACCTACCAGAGACATCATCCAGAAAACATGTTTACACACTGTTAGGATAAATTATGATACATAATTATGTTATTGGTGTATGAAGCTCATATGACCATATAAGATATTATTATGAACTGAACTCACAGTATAAGAGACCACATTTTGGTCGCATACTGTAGGTTCAGGCAAACTGATTAAAGGTCATAATAACTTTGAATGCCCTGAATAGAATCATGTTTTGATATACTGTGATACTATGATATAAGTCACGAGTGGTGGAAAATTACCAAGCACTACGTGTCCCTTTCTTCCTGTTACTTCCTTGTTATGATATAGGAACGAATCAATGAGTTCCTACTACTTCCTTGTTATGATATGGGAACAAATGAATAAGTTCCACGACTTCTTACTGTCATAAACTGTATGTCTTTATATACATGTTTTCCTCCATCTTGGAGGAGAGAGAGAATCCTCTGTCCTGCCGTTAGGGTGGGGAGAGATTATCGAGCATACCACTAGGATGATATGCGCACTGTTTTGTCTTCTTTGTCTGCTCTCTCAAGAATACAGCAATCTAAAGAAATATAGTCCTTTGGCTCTTTGTCTTATTTTAACTATGGATTTAGAGATCCATAATTTATTATTAATTGGTCCATCGAGCGACGGATACTGTTTGTCAACATTGGCCGACTGAGGGACGGATAAAGTGTTCAGGCTGTTAGCCATTTAAAGTTCACTTTCTCTCCCCCGGTGGAACAATGTTCAACACGTATCTGGAACCAGCCAAAATTGGAATTTATCTCTACATTGTTGTATTTTCAGACAAAGGAATTTTATTTGACAACAGTGTTATGAGTTTTGGATTAATGTGGAACCGCGTGGACATCCATCAGCACCGGACCGTGACGAAAGGCTGGATATTCCACCGACGCTCCCCGTGTCCGGCTGCTTTGGGATTTCCACGCATCGGCAAATTTTTTAAGTGATTAAGATAAGTACATATTTACTAAGTCCCCGTAACGTGTCGTGTCTGTTGAATTTTGAATTAACGATGTTAATGTAATGATAATTAATATGATTTGTGAATTATGTTCTCTCTCCGTTGGAGGAGTCCGATAGCTCCTAATAATGTTTTGGTTTGACACGCGTCGTAAATTAATCCTTATCTACTAGATACAGATGGTCGTAAAACTCTTTGTTTCATCTTTGTTTCAGGGTGTATGTACAACACCTTTAATCTATTTTTAACTATCTCTGGTTCGTGCTCTCGCTCTCTCATTGTGATGAGGAGTGCAGAGACAATACTGATTTTCAGACTTTAACTTTTTACGGTACAGTTGTTTTTGTCGTCAGTTTGTTTGGACCCTATGAATGGTCATTATATGTTGGGCTTATAACCTAGGGCGTGTGCTTTCTAGTCAGCCTGATTAAAACCGTGCTCATAGTCAGTTTGTGGTTATAGCTTGTTATGACTGGACCATATGAAATGGTCAGTATTTGTCAGTTATCTGTTTATGTACCGATAATACTGTGTTTATTTAGGTCTCTCACTTTCATGGCTTGGCCCAGCCATTGGAAATTGAGAAACAAATATTTTATCTTTGACTATGTTACTGACCAGTTCTGTTTTCTGTAATATTAAGTACTTTTAAGACGTTTTAAAATGTCTCTGAGAAATTAAAGTTAAGATTTAAGATTTAGAATAACTAACTCAAATTATTGATGCCTAAATTAATTTAAACTGTTGTAACTTTAAGACTTTAGAGCCATCCATAGGACTATGGGTCGTTTACAGTATCGATAATTCCTGTTTACTCTATCTGTCCCTCACTCCCTTGCGGCAGTCGCGATGCAGGCAGGGGAGTCAGGAACTAGCCTAAATTAATATAATATGTTGTAACGTTAAGTTTTAAAACCTCCTGGAGGATTCTGGGTGTGATTCTGTGAGAATGAATTTACTGTCCTGTATGTGTGTGCGAGCAGAAGATTTGTGCGTGTGGGTGCTGCTTCAGTAAACCCCCCCCTCTCTGACTCCCATCTCTGTGAGCATGAGTGCGTGCGTGCGTGCACTTGTGTGTGTGCGTGCCGTTCTGTATGTGTGTGTGCGTGCATGCATGTGCTTGCGTGGGTTTGAGGTGGAGTGTGTGAGCTCAACCCCCCCCTCTCTCTTCGTCGACGTGCATGTGAGCGTGCATGTGTGTGTGTGTGTCTGTCTGAGTGCAGCGTATGTGTGCCTGTGTGCCTGTCTGAGAAACCACCTGGATCTGTCAAGGTCAGATGGTCTGTGTGTGAGAGAATTGTTTTGGGAACAAGTGTCTCTGTTTTGACTCCTCTCTTCCATTTTCAACAACATTCTGATTGTTTACTCTCTGAAGTATTTTGTTTAATTGTCCTGTTCTTTTACTGTTAAGACTGCATTACCCATAAATCTCTGTTGGGAACGTCATGTCCCAGGTTACCATAACAACCAAATTAGACTCCATTGTTGAGAAGGACACAAGGTCGCTTCTCGCCCCTGAGGCGTATTACTTATCACTGACAGTTTCAACTGACTCCCCTGTGCCCAAGCTGCTACTGTACTGTACTGTAGTGTATGATTTAAAGCCCTTTTCATTGATTTAAACAATTTAAATTATTTGATTTAACTTTTATGTCACAACTATAAGTTGTAACAGGAAGGGGAGTGTTTAATATATTTTAATTGTTTAATATATTTTAATTTTGATTTGGTTTTAATTTATTTAATTTGGTTTTTCATTGATTTAAGATTTATTTGAAACTTAATTTGAAATATTTCTGTTTACATGGGCTTGAGACTGGACGGAGAGAGGAATGCAGAGTGTGGGGAAGGAGAATCGGGTCATCATCGAAAACCACCTGACTGATGGGGTGCAGACGAACCACGACCTGAGGCCCGGCCAGACCAGTGCACGAGCCAATCCACCGCAGCGGCACCAGTAAAATGGTGCCTGGTCGGTGAGTTTCTGTTGCACTGTTGAAATACAGCCATGTAGTACAAACGCTACCTGAAGTTCTGAACTAAATTGTTTTGGAAACAGTAAACTGGCCAGGTTTCGTCCCCCGTAGGAAACACCTGAAAGAAGACGCAATCTAAGACCCAGAAGAACCCACAGCTTCTGCATGTCCTCACCGCCGTCTCTCCACTGCCCCACCACCGTCATCATCGTCCCCGTCATCATCACCATCATCGTCGTCATCGTCATCCGATCACTGGACTTATGGACTTTTTTTTAATTCATCTTTTATTACAGGTTTTCATTTTTCATTCTTTATTTTTTATCTGTTTATTCAATTTTAATTCTGTCTTCATTTCATCTGTAAAAAACGATGAAATATTTTTATTTGGTGTCAAGTTTCTTTAACTTTAAGGATTTATTACAGTTCCCTTTTTGAAAATTTGAATTTCTAAATATTATTAAAGTCTTCATAATATTATTATTATTATTACCCTGATAAAATGTTTAATATGGAGGTCATATGAACCTCATACAAAAATTAAAAGGATAGATTGTTAGGATAAATTATGATACATAATTATGTTATTGGTGTATGAAGCTCATATGACCATATAAGATATTATTATGAACTGAACTCACAGTATAAGAGACCACATTTTGGTCGCATACTGTAGGTTCAGGCAAACTGATTAAAGGTCATAATAACTTTGAATGCCCTGAATAGAATCATGTTTTGATATACTGTGATACTATGATATAAGTCACGAGTGGTGGAAAATTACCAAGCACTACGTGTCCCTTTCTTCCTGTTACTTCCTTGTTATGATATAGGAACGAATCAATGAGTTCCTACTACTTCCTTGTTATGATATGGGAACAAATGAATAAGTTCCACGACTTCTTACTGTCATAAACTGTATGTCTTTATATACATGTTTTCCTCCATCTTGGAGGAGAGAGAGAATGCTCGACCTACCGTTAGGGTGGGGAGAGATTTAGAACTGTCTGTCTACCTTGTCTGTCTCTCCTCAATACAGCAATCTAAGATACGTCCTTTGGTCTCTTTGTCTTATTTTCACTATGGATTTAGAGATCCATAATTTATTATTACACACATGACCTGTCCTGCGACAACCAACATGGAGGGTGATGAAAATTGTTTCTCAATCAGGAAGAGGATATGGGCATCTTTGGCTGACCTAAAGGTTAGCAGAACAGCTTAATAACAGGGAAGCGAAAAGGGAACCGAATGCGTCTGTTGACAACAAGCGTCTGGAGTTTCAGCAAGCCCCGAAGTACATTGGTGTACGCTTGGATAGGACATTGTCCTTCAATCAACACCTAGAACAAGTGAAGGCCAAAGTGACATCGAGGGTCTCACCTATCCGTACTGGAAACAGGAGGAAATGAAGAACCTTTTAAGGGCACACCAGGTGTGCCCTAAAAAGGTGTGTCAACCGCATCATGGTGTCCCCATCTCTACCCCCAGTTTCCTGTCTCTCTATTGTCTTATCTAGATAGAGCATTCAAACTGCTTAAAAAAGCGAAGCCTAGACTTAAATGGGGAATCCCCAATTGACAAATGGGAAATGTTAAACTTTTGGTACTGTACAGTGTTGGCATGGCATGGGATGGGTAAATGAAATTTCAGAGGAATTTATTTGACCATGATGACTCGGATAAGATGTTCTTTGCTCAGAAGGCTAATAAACTATTTAGCCTACTTTGAGTTCATTTCAAATAATACAATATTGTTTTCATTAATTGTAAGGGTGAATTAAACTGTATTTTCAAATCAGGAATTATGTAAGGGGGCATCTGCCTGGATTCGAAAACACAACACCTAATAAACTGCATAAGGCTGTACGTTGGTTCAGACCATATAATATCCCTATAATTGTATGACAGACAAGGTCTACAAGTATGTCACCCAAATACGTCTAGGATAAAAAATCTAAATGAGTGAATTAGGGCAACAAATTCCTCATAACTGGGACTCCAGCTTAGAACATGTCCATACTTGCTCTTTAAATGCTAGACATTGTCAAATTCAATTTAAAGTCATGCATACTGTATCCACTATTCGAAAGTGAGGTTACATTGTATTTTTCCGGACTACACTAAAAGATTTTCTGGGTTGATTATTTTCAGCTTCTTTTCAAGAGTATTTGACTACAACCTGAGCCCGTCTTAACCCATTTAGGCCTGAACACATTATGACGCAATATTTTATGCTTTAACTATTGAAAAATAGCAGATATACAAGCTCACAGCGCGGCACCGAGTGCCGCGCTGCGAGCTTGTAGATCTGCTATTTTTGAAAAATCGTGAAAATTTGATTTTTTACCCGATTACATAAGTGTCTTTTGAATCCTTCTAAGAATTTTTGAAAAAACGATGTTTGTATGTCAGCAATCTGGCCAGCCATCGTCAAAGAAAAGGTCCTTTTCACTTCACTGGAGCTCAGTTAGTCTGTTCTTGAGAGACTACTATGTCAGTGGTTCTCAAACCTTTTCATGTGAAGGACCCCCAAAATGATATTTATTTGGCCACGGACCCCCATCTCAAAATATTTAGTTCCAGGGACCACCCAGAAGCAAAATTTGAGTTACAAACGTTTGCTTTGAAAATACATATATTCAAAGATTTTCACGACTTTTTCAAAAATAGCAGATCTACAAGCTCGCAGCACGGCACTCGGTGCCGCGCTGTGAGCTTGTATATCTGCTATTTTTCACTGGTTAAAGCATTCAATAATTTCTAGGCCTAAATGGGTCAATCATCTTGGGAATAGCATATGTAAGATGTAAGAGTGACGGAGCAACATCTTTTGAATAGACCATAAAGGACCATAAAGGACAGACCTGAACAGTTTGAAAAGATATGGTGACCACTGACTTCCTTCCTGGAAGGGGAGCGGGATCTCCCTAGCTTTTTGTAATTGAATATAGTAGCGCTCTGGCAGTGGTGTAAATTAGTTACTTTGCAGATATACATTATTAAATTATAAAACATAAATTAATCCACTTTGGCCCTATTTGATACCGAGGCTATTTGAAAATAGCTGATCTACAAGCTCGACGTGTTGAGAGATTGTAGATCTGGTATTTTAAAACATTTTGTACTTTTACTTTTGGTACTTTAAGTATATTTTGATGCCAATAGTTTTGTACTTTTACTCGTGTACATTTTTTATTCTGAACTTTTGCTTGTAACAGAATATTTCTACACTGCAGTATTGATACATTTACTTAAGTAAAGAATTTGAGTACTTTTTCCACCACTGCGCTCTGGGGTGGGGAGGATGACATAAGGAGTATTTACATTTTTTGGAAGGGTTGTCTTTTTCAGTTTTATGCTTCGAACTTGTGACCTTTTTACTCTTTCTTTTCTTATAGTCATTGCTTCATTTTGAAAATCTATACAAAATATTTTAAACAATTGTAAGGGTACAAAGGTAGGATGTTGCAGAATGAGTCAAGATCAAAACAAAATATAGGTCATTTTTTATCCGTTACCCCTCCCCACACACACACCACCACCACCACCAACGGAAACCACTTATTCTGCTTCCGTCACAACACCTTTTGCAGTTTTATAGATTTTTTTTCTTCCTAACCCTGAAGCAACAACACGCTAACAGCAACTAGTTTGATGTTTATCCGAGCAGTTTATCTTAGGGTCCATTCCATGTCTTTAAGCAGCATATTATCAAATAAAAACACAAGCTGTGCAGTTTATTGTGCTCATATGCTGTAATCACCTTTTGCAGCTTATAGATGTATTTTCTAATCCAAACCCTGAAGGTTTGCACTGCAGTCGCTAAATCACGCTGTGGTGAAGAAAAAAAAGAGTTGGGCCAGATGGCAAAGCTCTCTGTCTGCCGAGCAATCTTCGTTCCTACTCTCCTATATGAAGTGTGGGTCATGACTGAAAGTATAAGGTTGTGGGTACAAGCGGACGAAATTGGTTTCCTCAGACGGCTGGCTGGTATCTCCCTTAGAGATAGGGTGAGAAGTTCAGTCACCCGAGAGAGACTTGGAGTAGAACCACTGCTCCTACACTTGGAAAGGAGTCAGCTTAAGTGGTTCGGGCATCTAGTATGGATGCCCCCCGAGCGCCTGGTCCTCGATGCACGTCCCACTGGGAGGAGACCCCGTGGCAGACCAAAGACCAGATGGAAGGATTATATCTCCAAACTGGCTTGGGAACGCCTCGGTATACTCCCAGAGGGAGTGGAGGAAGTTGCTCGGGATAAGAAATCTCAGTTGGAACTGTTACCCCCGCGACCCGATTCCGGATAAGCGGTTGAAGATGGATGGATGGATGGATGGATGGATGGATGGATGACCCTGAAGCAACAAAAGATTGGATGAAATGATTTTGCACAAGTTCTCCACAAAATGCAATTATTCTTTTTTATATAAGAAAAAGAGTGAGAGTACAAAATAAATAACAAAACAAATGCAATCAAATGTGCATAAAGTGTGTGACAGACAGTGTTCCGCAGTCTCATGCAAAAACAAAAAACCTACTTAATGTGGATGTAGCATTGAAGTGCGGTGACAAGACGTCCTGGTTTGAAGGGAAAAAAATGATTTGGGATGAACATTTACAGTATCATGTTTGTCTGAAAGGTGCATGTCAGGTGTGCGAAGTGCTAAGATAATTATCCCCCATCAGATGAAAACACCTACGGTATGCATACATGTGCACTTACATGAACATGCACATTTATGTACTGTAAGGTTCCCAGTTTGGCTGTTTGAAAATATGGTCATCTTATATTAACCTGTTGAACTCCAGCATCCCTATTCTTGGTGGAACATTCACCAAAACATTCACAGATCTACAAGGCAATTAAGCTCACAACGCGTTGCATTACATTGCAACACATTGTGATCTTGTAGATTCGCTATTTTTTGTCAGAGAGATTTGGTGTAGAGTGAAAAAAAGCGTGTAAACTCATGCAACTCGTGTCCGTTTTACGGGTTTAAGCCGTTAAGGGAACTGCAGCTTATAGGGGGATCGGCTTGTCAAGTGTCTTTGGGAGTGTAGCAAAAATTACATCAACAGAAACCATTATTAATCAGTCAGTTCTACATCACACAGAGAGAGGGACACTGTGTTTATACTATAGCTGATGGCTCCGTCCACAAGGGGCGGTAGCGTTGAAAGAGTTGTTAAGAATGGGAAAGCCTCGACATCCAGGAGACTGGGTGATGTTTCTGACCCACCCAGGCAGACTATGGTCTCTGTTTTAACATGCGTTTTTGGATGGTAACTTGGGAATGACAAGTCCCATTCTGAAGTAGCCACAATATTCTGGCAGTCGCTCAAAACTCCATCACCAGCATGTGGATTTCCATGTGTTTCCTCTTCAGTTCCGTGATGCCCTGTTGTCTGGCACCAAACACACTGGCCTGTTCTTGAACAGATACATGACTGAGGCCCAGCCCTGTAGCTTGAGACGACGTCAGCAAGCGTCGTGTCTGTTGTATCTATACAGATCTGTGTTAAACTCTCCTCTCCTTCACAAGCATGGATCTGCATAGCTGAGGGGCTATGGGTACGATAAGTGTTCCCATCGTCGTGCACATTTTCCGACACAAGATCAGCGTCCCGGACATCCAGACTCACGAAACAGTCCACCTGACACCCACTATCCTCCCTCTTTCTGGCTGAGTTGGTATTCATCCTGTCTACCAGCTCTCCTGTGCCACTTCTGTAGTTGGTGGAACTCTCTGAGCTGCCCATGCTTCCGCATCCACTGTCTGCCTGGCTGGCTTTACCGTTTTCCGTAGAGTTCGACCTTAAGCTCACACCGCTGTCCACGCTAGTCCAACATTGCCCGTTCTCGTCCCCCTTATTTTCGTGTGGTGTGATCATCTTTTCGGCAACCCAGTTTTTGACTTCGCTTTTTGCCAGGGTCAGGAACCAGCCCTTGTCTGTGACGGTCTCCACGGGGGCCTCTGTTGCTCTGAGTGGGGACCAGCCAGTTTTGGGGGATTTCTGTTGGGAAGAAGATGAAGGTTCTGTTAGTATTCACATTAGCTTATTTTCGTTGTCGGGTGGAAACCTTGTATTTCCAAAATCTTTTGTTTTGTATTTATCATTTTTAAAATAATTTCAAACATTGAAAATAGCAGATCTACAAGCACACAAAGCCTCGCGATGTGAGGCGTTGTGTGGTTGTAGATCTGCTATTTTCACTAGTTTTGTGCGACGGTCTGGTATGATGAAGCAGGACTTTACTTTTCTAAATGTATCGGCATATTGGCCGCCTGGTGAATTAAGTATGGTAAAAATTATATGCCCTTATTCCATGCTGATGCTCCTTCTCCTCTGTTACGCCAGCCTGTATGCTGTACTGAAGGCAATAGAATAAAAAGCCTTTTTGAAATCTTATTTCAATGCTCAACCTTGCATTGCATTGTTAAGGAGGAACTTCCCTCTAGTCTATTAGGCATTGTATATTATAATATTGCTAGCCTAATATCCCCTTCTAAAAGCATGCACTGGTAAGGCTGTAATTATGTCGGGATTGTTATGGATGCTTTTGTGTTCTCCTTCTGTGGTGTCTAATGTGAGTGCTACTGTATTATTTTGTTCCCCCCATTTACTTGAATGAAAGTATACTTGCCAGAGCGCCAGGTGTTTTCTCTGGATACCACAGGAAGCAGCAGATGATGGCAAGCACGATGGCAAGAACTGTCATAACAACCATGATCGACAGGGATGACACAGCTATTATGTACCACTCTGTAGGGAGCAATTAACAACAACAACATCAACAACATGAGTTTTCTGGGAGCCAATAAAGCAACGGCAGGCAATGCATTGAGCAATAGCCTCGACATGGAAGCGTTTTGGTTGTACAGTATGTTTTGTGTTGCGCTAACCTTGTTCAGGTAACAATAGACACTCTTCATCATGGGACACATGGCTAGTGGAAGGACCGGCTTTGTCCTTTACCATGACTCGGACACAATACTCTGTCCCCCATTTGAGGGAATCAAAAATCGTTGTTTCGTCATTCATGGTATCACTTTGCAGATCTACTGGGGTAGTCTGCAGAGCATAAATGAAAAAAAAATATTTCACTATATTATACAAACCTCACATCACCAGGAGTGGTGGATTTATTAAATTATATTTATATATTTTTCTCCTCCCCACCTTATTTTCTTGTCCTCTCTTCTGCAAATAGATTGTGTATGTCACCCCAAAGGGGAAGAGCTTCAAGAAAATGGGCTTCGCATGAACTTTGACTGTCAGAGTAGTGGAGGTTGCCACCAGGGTGAACGAAGGAGGCCGTAGTTTGCCTATAGAAGCAGAACAGGAAGAGAAATGAATGAACATGACATTATGAACTGTGTGGGCACTGTATGTGCATGCAATTGTGGCGTGGAGTGTTTTATCTCTACACCACTTAGACACCCTCAGGCTCCGCCGATTGTATACAAAAATTTGCTTACTTAATTCATTAGGAAGGAACTTCTTGATCACTGTCCAAGTTGACCCTCCCATGTCAGTCATCGACTGAACTCTGACTTTGTAGGGCGCCCGGTAGTCCCGGATGAGATGGGTGAGGTCACAGTATTTGACCTCAATACCCATGCAACTGGTCACATTAGTCCATGGAAGACCATACCTGACAATGGAATAGGAAAAGAGTTCAGATGTGGATGGAACAGTGCATAAGGAGCGGTCTAGCTATTACCCTGCTGTACACAGGAATGTTTGGTGGTAAACCATCTCTTCCGTTTGTGTGTGTTAATGTTGCTTATCAAGATAAGCAGATCGGTGTGTTTTTATGAAACAGCAGGCTATGTTAAAGAGTTCATTAACCTTTGGACCAACAGTGTGGAACTGATGGGTGGGTTTTCATGAAATATGATGGGAATGTCAGTAGGATCACATTATTTATAGTCATTTTGTATTTTAAAACAAAATAAATGCCAGATGTCAGAGGGTAATAAATATATAATATAACAAATGTTGATTTTATATGGGGTGAATAGAGGGGTACCTTTCCATCTGGACATTGTATTGGACATTCTGCGGAGCATCCACAGGTCGGTCCCAAACCGCTGTAACCTCGCCATCCCAAATATCCACCTCCAGCTTAACAGGCTGTGGAAGGTCCAAACCTATTGACAGATAAACATACAGTATGTTACACACCTCGGCACAAAAGCATTTCATTGAAAGCACTGGAAGCTAGATTCTGTGGCCTATAAAATACAAGGAAATCAGCAAATCACCTCACACAAAGTACTTTTTTAGTTTATAAAAATATCACATATGATCTGAGTTCAACCAAAGCTGTGTATAAAGAATGCACACACACAAATAATAAAATGTATAATACTTATAGGGGGCACAAAGAGAATTTGGCCTGGGAAATGAGAGCTCTATGATCTACCTTAAATTGCATTAGGCATTACTGTATGTTTTGCACAGAGAGAGGACTTGTGCAGTGAGTAGAGGATAGTCCAATTTTTTTGGCGGATTGTGTATGCCCCAAAATATGATCCCATGCATCCCATGTTCTGATCATATCCAGAGGTGGACATTTCAAAATGGAGATTATTTCATATAACATTGTACCCCTGGACAGCGGGTCAAATGGTTCTTCAGGAAAAAGGAAGAATAGAGTGTCTGGCCTGAAACCATCTAAAGAAGTGTGTTTTCGTGTATCTCTGGGAGTTGGTTTAAAGACGTAAAATATGTATCTACAACCAAATATTTGAACCATCTAATGTATTTTCTATATGCCAGTTCTGGAAATTTGAATCATGTCAGAAATAATGAGTGCTTTATTAGAAAAAGAACACTGAGTAACCAAAGATTCTTAAGAGAAGACCCAACTATTGATACAGATTGTATGGTAATGCTCTTTGCTGTTACTGGGTTGTTGTTGCTCGTCTTAATTTCAAGGTCAGCATTTACAGGGGCCAGGGGGGATTTAAAGAATTACCGTATTTTCCGGACTATAAGGCGCACTTAAAAGCCTTTAATTTTCTCAAAAAACGACAGTGCGACTTATAGTCCAGTGCGCCTTATATATGGATCATTCATTGACATTGACATTCCCTTTAGCACAGCTTCATAGTTGGATGCATAAGTGTCTATTATGTGCGCCTTATAGTCAGGTGCGCCTTATATATGAAAACAGTTTGAAAATAGACCATTCATTGACAGTGCGCCTTATAGTCAGGTGCGCCTTATAGTCCAGAAAATACTGTATATAATCATTATATTTATAGACTCATCATTGTGTATTTTCAATTCAGCACATAAAAAAACACAGAAGCCAACCGGATGTTCACAGGAGATTAACAAAATTGTCTTTAACGCGAATCAAAGTTGCTTCTAGGATCAGCAGAAAATATAGAATTAAAAAGGAAGAGGAGATCCGAGCACTTAAAAAATGTGGAGGAGAGGAAGTAAAGTTAAAACAATTTTTATTCTATAAAAATGCCGACATGTTTCGACCAGTAGGTCTTCATCAGGTGCGAGAACTGAATAAGTCTTACAGATTACAAAGGTTAACATCATAAGGTAGTTCAATCAAATGATGTTCATTACCTGACCCACAGCTTGTGAAGGTCATCATCAGAAAGATGAGAATAGATATCTTGTTGCTTCTCTCCATTTTCATCAGTGAGATACCTGATCAAAAAAGCCTCATAGTCCACGCAACATCCAGGCACGCTGTCCTTTTAAGATATCATAAAGCTTGATCTCTCAATCCATTCAGCGAAGGAGTTTGTCACGGTATTCACTGTTCAGTGTGTGCTAAAGGTACCGTGCCAGTTAATCTGTGTCAGTGTTCTCGTCTAGAGAAGAAGTAACTGCTATTGAGAAGTCGAACATGGTTTTCCCTTATGGCATTACCGCAATAATCTCCCCAGTCACCGACCGTTTCTTAACTTCCACCCTCTCAGCTGATGTTGCTTCCTGCTGGTGACAGTTCTTTCCACTCACCCTGTAACCACCTCTTTATATGTACTGTGAGTACATAGTTCCTCTTTTCTATTTAGATTTAGTACAGTGAAACCTGGGGAGGCCAAGGAATTCCCCATCCATATTGTTGCAAAATCAGTTTAGATGAGACACGACCGCTAATGAGATCCCTTGTTCAGAAAGGGATATTTTAAAATATTTAAGTACAGTACTGTATGTGGCTTAGTCATTTGCATGCAGAGCTTCTCGTCTTTTTGATTGTCAATTTGTACCCCTCGGTGTTTTTCCCACCTGCTTATGTTTTCCTATTAATAAAAGCAAAGATGTGAGAATGTCATTACAGGTTGTTTTTGTTTTTGCAAAAATGCATGAACTAATTTCCTTTTTCCTTCTTCAGCAAACTCTTTAAGTTGCCTACATTAAGCAGCTCAAACAAGTATTTTCTTAACCGTGCCTTGTAACCTATTAAGACCTGAGGCCTTCTAAATCCTAAAAGTTTCTGGAAAATGTGCGTTGCTATATACTGTAGCTAAAAACTAAAATGATACATGATACATATGCTTTTCAATGAGTGAGGAACTTCAAAATGCACCATGAGTGACATCATGCTCATGATCATCTTGGGCATGGAAGCTACCGGTACCATGACCCCACTGAAAAAGTAAAAACTAAGGCAGTGCTGATCCAATATGAATCAAGTTTCATTTCTCCCCTCAATCTTTTTTCAGAAATATATTGTGTACTCTTTAGCTATAAAATGAGATTGTTTGAAACACTGCATGTACACTGCTAACACTGGGTTAGTATCAAAGTGTAGCCTACTGTATATGAGCAAGTCACTGAACCGCTAACTGCTCCTGAAGAGGAGGAGCTTGATGCCTTGTATGGTTTGTACATGAATGTGAGTCTGAATGCCATGAATAACTCGCTTTGGATAAAGTCCAAAGTCAAAGTTGCTTTTTTTTTTCTTTTTACGCATCTGATGATATTTATGCATAGTACTGTGTTTTATCTGTCTGTCATTCAATGTTATATGAGTTAAAGAGAAGCATCTCAATGTTTCCTTTTAAAGTTTTCCTTTTAGTTGACCATGCACCAGTGAACTGTACTGTCATGAAACTGTTCCTTTCCCTATGCAAACTTCTAATAAATACTTCAATCAATCAAAGACCATGTACTATTTAAAATTCATTATTAAATGTAATTACCGCTGTAATTAATACAAACATGGCCAGTAGTGGCCTTTTATTTGTGTATTTCTATCTACTTATCTTTGGGTACATTTTCATAAGCTGTGAATCTGTGATTCCTTCACTATCTATCCAGTTAGTCAAAGTAAGATGAACCATTCTTTTGAAAGACACTGTTTAAGGAAAAACATAAGAAGCTGACTAAAAAGTCCAGCAATTAATCATCTTTGAACCTCTCACAAATACAACATTTCAGGAAATATTCTGAGTAGATGTTGAGTTGAAGACTCAAGTTGACTCTCCTTTTCCAGTAATAGTATAGGCTAACCTTATCCTTTTTCTCTATATGTTTGGCATCAAAGGACCAAATGGAAATAAGCCATCCAATTTTTTTTCTTCTTTTTTTTAGGTGTTTTATCTTTTTGACAGATATGTACAAAATATGGTTGTGTACACTACAGTATACATTTTGTCAATAAAAACATCAACCAATCAGTACAATCTCCTAACTTTATAACCCACAATACATCATCTGTTAGGTGACTGGACCAGATATAGTATACTAACATAATGGTTGTCATTGTCTCTCATTGTTTCTCCTGTTTTTCTGTTTCAGTTCCTGGTTCCATTAGTCAAATAATTACAAGGTCAGACTAGATCACATGCTTTTGTTCAGTTTGTGAATGTCGTGGTTTCTCTTCTGCAGATGATAGCAGAAACAGAATAACTACAACTTAGAACGAGGTTAGTAACTGTGCAATACAATACTAGTATTATATTGTATTGTACTGGGGCCAATATCTAGTAGTTTACAGTACCCCCAAATAACAGTACATGCACTGTAAAACATCGCCCTCTAGTGGTGCTAAAATAAGCAGCAATCTTTCATTGCTGTATACAGGACAGGACAGGCTACTCCTTATTTAACTCCTTGTTTATGTTTGTATGGCTAGTCTTTCAAACGTTGTCATTTAAAATGTGAGTCTAGATTTCACCACGCCACATTTGCTTTATGAGAGGAAGTAAGGCAGCGCAAGGCAAGGGATATAGTTTACAGCAGTGGTTCTTAAACTTTTATATTATGTGACCATTTGTGCATATTTGTATAGCCTATATGGATGGATGGATAGATAGATAGATAGATAGATAGATAGATAGATAGATAGATAGATAGACAAGTGCTGTGAGCTTACAGATCAGCCATTTTTGGAACCCCCTCAAGGACCCCTAGTGGTCCACTTTGAAAATCATTGGCCTTATAAAAATGTACATCTTACCACGTTTACTATACCCTATGCAAATGCATAGGGTATAGTATTCTGCTGTGGATAACTAGAAAGGTAGCTAAGAGCCTATAAAAGAGATCTTTCCAAATGTATTTGGCATGATAAAAAAGAGACGCTTCCTGAAGAGAGGGGTGGACTAGCACTTCCCAACATTCTAAACTTTAACCTGGCCTGTCATGCACAGACCATCCATGAATGGGTAAAAGATTATATTAGTGGAACAGGTAACCATATACTGTAGATGAGTGGTGCCTGCTACCCTGTTGAGTTTACTGACTGACAGCACAAAGTCGGTACCATCAAGCAAAATCTTTTATATTTAACACAGTAAGGGCCTGGAGAGAAGTTACCATCTCCATGGGGAGAAAGGAATTCTCCTCCTCTCTGACTCCTATAACTGGTAAGTGGTAACAAGAACTTCCCACCAGGTACTGTATCAACAACGGTACTTTTAATTTCTGGTTTCGAAAGGGAATCGGGGTTACTAGTAGAGGACCTGGCTAGGATATGTATGCACTTAATTTAGGAGAGAATATCTCAACTGTTCTTGGCTAATATGACCCCAAGGAACAACTTAAGAACTGTGAAAAATTCTCTATCCGGGATGAAATACCCGAAAATGACCACGCCTTTTAAAAATGACCACAACTTCCAACATAGCTCTCTCTTCTACCGTTTTGAGCTACACATTTTCTGAGGCGCTCAAAATGTTCAGAATACCAATCTTTAGGGGGACATCTAAGTCTGTAACATTTCTAATTTCTATATTTTATGACAAAACAGCTAAGAAACACTAAAAACTGTCTACTTATTATTGTGCAGGGCCTTAGGGAAATTCATCAGTGCAAACGCACCAAATTTGTCCCAGATGTAATACAGGGCATGCTCTAATGATTTAGGAAGGGTGCCCAGTGACTCTTCGGTGTTGTCATAACGGACAAATCCGACATGGCCACTATCTCAAAAGAGTTTTGGCTATAAATATTGAACCAGATGAACTACAAATGCAAACTTGGTGTCTATTTCATGTTTTTTGACCACTAGAAACATGTTGGAACGCTAATCTTTATGACTGGGTGTATCTCAACCTCTATCTTGCATATTTCAAAGAAGGCGTGTATCTGATCTTTTGTCTTCTTTATTTCTTACTGTACCTTGTATATTATATGCTTCTTGAGCATAAGAAACACATGGGCATTCTCAGATTTATAACTGAATGTGAATCCATCTAGAGCACTTTAATTGGCTTATTACAAATATGGCCACTATACCACAATGTATCATAACATCATTATGATACATTATTACATCTATCATTATTAGTCCGAACCCGATTTGTCTGAACCCGTTTTCACCAGTAAAAGTTTTTTTCTCAACTGATTCTTGTAGCTTGGGGTCACCTCTTAAGAATTCAAGAGTGTGCCCAGTGAAATCCCCTGGCTTTTTTAGATACCGTATTAACCCCTTAATGCCCTGCCCTCAATCAAAACCATAAAATGTACTTTCTCCAAGTTGTATTCATACTTGTGGCATGTTAATTGTTTTTGATTCCAAATTGATGAATATTAACCTAACCCTTTCAAGGGAATTGGCAGAGTACTTTAACCCAATTAAATAAATACCAGTAAAACTCCCTAATCGGGAGATACTTTAGAAGGCAATCGTAGCCAATCAGGAGGGAATATGGGCCATGTTGATGACATGACTTTAGAGATACTGTGTACCACTTTGCGTGATTTTAGGCGGAAAATCTGTAGGAGCAGTGTCCAAAAATGTGTTTTGCAAAAACAAAATCTAGGGGCAACATGTTGAGCTTGTTGAACAACTTTTATGAACGTGTAGTGTGGTGAAGTAAGTATGTATATTTATATACATTTCATTTGTATGGCACTTCTCACAGAGAGCAAGTGCTTACATACAACAGAAATAAAGACACAGCCTGAAACAATCAAATTATCAAAAACAACAACAAAATAATATATAATATAATATATTACATACTGGTACCTTTTTGTTTTTGGGAGCAGTTAGGAGTTAAATATCTTGCTCAGCGCCACTTCGAACCTTAGGCTTCCTATAAGCGGGCTCACTAGCCATTTATCTAACAACATTTAAGACATTCCACAAATGGTTGTTTAAAAGGTAGAGTTTTTAAGTGGTTCTTAAAAATGTCCAGAGAGGCTGCAGCTCTCAAGACCTGTGGAGGGGCATTCCATACATTTTTTGTTTTTGGGAGCAGTTAGGGGTTAAGTATCAGGGACAACATTTGTAGCTCATCTGGTTCAATAGTTGTAGCTAAATCTATTTTGAGATGGTTGCTATATTGGATTTGACCACAATGTTGACCCAGAAGAGTCTCTGGGCACACTACCGTAAATCATTAGAGCATGCCCTGGGTTACATCTGGGATGCATTTGGTGCTTATACACTGATTAGTGCAAAAACATTCCCTAAGGCCCTGGACAATAATAAGTTGACAATTTGCAACGTTTCTTAGTTGTTTTGTCATAAAATATTGAAATTAGAAATATTACAAATGTTTATATCCCCTAAACATTGGTATTCTGAACATTTTGAGCACCTTGGAAAATGTGTCGCTCCAACGGTTTAGAAGATAGAGCCATGTTGGACGTTGTGTTAATTTTTAAAAGGGCGTGGTCATTTTGGGGTATTTCGTCCTGGATAGAGAATTTCTCACAGTTCTTAAGTTGTTCCTTGGGGTCATATTAGCCAAGAACAGTTGAGATATTCTCTCCTAAATTAAGTGCATACATATCTTAGTCAGGTCCTAGACTATACTGAAGAAGGGCTTGTGTCAGGGCACACAGGTCCAATCTCATTTTGGAATACCCAACAAACATTGTTATGCCTTTTTCTTTTTTTTTTCTTTTTTTTTTCTTGCAAGTACGTCACTTCATACAAACTGAAATTGTGTTTGAGGTTTCCCCCCTGGCGAGAAATTTGGAAGCCTGCTAGATGAATGCCTCATTCAGTTCTCACAGCCTAAAGGTTTTATCTCATATTTCTATCAGTGTATGGATATCTGGAACAAGCATAACACAGACAATGTAATATCAAACAGGGAGAAGGATCTGAAAACTAAATGGCTGACGGGAAGGTGAGCATTCTTTCCTGCCGTAAAACATTTTGCTGTAATGGACTCAAGTACAAAATTCTACATAGGCAGCATAGGACGCCATACATCTTAAATAAGTTTGACCCCACAAGATCTCCATTATGCTCAAAATGTAAAAATAAAACTGGTACATAAATACATTGCTTTTGGGACAGTCCCACAATCTCAAAATTCTGGTCCTCAATTTCTAAAGAGATAAATAATATTTTAAATGTAAAATCAAGAAATCAAGAAACCAGGTCTATTTCTGCTTAGCCTTCCAGACCGGACCATATCCCTAGAACAACTCATCTAATGTTATGTATCTTCAAAAATTATTAGTTCAGGCCAGGAAATGCATTTTTGTTTAATTGGATTATGGATAAACCACCAACAGTGGCACAGTGGTACCGTGATATACAGTATATAACATCTTAGGCTACCCATGGAGAGAATGAGAGCTAGGTATAAAGGCAATGAAAACCTCTTTAACAAAATATGGAAACCTCTACTTGATCACTTAACATCTGATACGGTGGCCCTCCCGATAGTTAGTGATTGAAGTGTCTGACAACCCATGTTGGCTAGGGCAGTGATTGCTGTAGCAATAGAGGCTAGACGTGTCTTTGTACTGTTGTGACCCCTTTTTGTGACCCCTTTTAGTTTTGTTTATTATAGTTTATTTACTTTCATTCTGTAGCAATTGTTTGTGTGCTTGTTGTGCCCGCCTTTGTTTTATGTGTAGGTGTTTTTCTCTAGTTATTTGTCAAGAAAAGGGGAAAAAAAGGGACACAGATCAAATGTTGATGCAAATCCAAGTATACTGTCATGATGTACTGTATGAACGCTGTACCCAAATAAACAAATATACATAAGTATGAGAATCATTGGTTTACAGCAGTGTGATATTCAACTGGTGGCCTGTGGGCCAAATCCGGCCAAGCTGAGATTTCTTGTGGCCCCTGGAAGACATTCTATATTCCAATGTAAAAATGTATCTAACAAATTATTATTGGATGGTTGGTTGTACAAAATGACAATTTTGAATGTTTTTCACAACCGTTAACTGAAGCTTGTTCATGGTTAAGCAACCATTAACCGATAAGAATAAAATGTAGGCTACTTAGAATTGAGGAATGTTTGTGACTCACTCAGAGGCCTAAATTAACATCCACTGCATGCAGTGCTGCAGTACATAACCAAATGTGGGTAAATATAATCTTTGATTAGTATGACTGGTATTTCCTAATGTACTGTAGATCTGCTGTGCTGATAGTCATTCTAGATTAGGCAGGGGGCCACAGTTATGAAAATTACTTGAGGTTGGGGGAGGGGCACAAGACTGTGACAACAAAAATGAACAAAATGTTCATAGTTAACCATTTAACCACAAACGTTAAGAAATGTCTAACTGGTTGGTTCAAGGGTTCATTTATTATGCTATTATTTTATTTATTTTTTGGTGCAAGGGTATAGCTGTTACAAAGCTGCAACTGCTTCATGATTTCTGTCCAATTCTGCCTTCCACGTTAAACACGAAGAAATAAAGTACTGTATAAAGTACTTGAAATCTCGGGGCTAGCACTTTGCTGGCATTCTGTCTGGCATTTCGCCTATCCTGAATCTCATTCATTCCCTACTGAAATATCTACCTCCTATTTTCTCAATATCCAAATCCAAAGCTGATGCATTATAAAGAACTGGCACAGAAATGGTCCTATCAAACATCAAAAGGCATAAATGTAGTATGAAGAAGCCGGCCCTGACCATAATGGACATACTATTATGACCATTGTTGTGTCCTTCAGCACACAACAAACAGCCAAACAGTTAACCACAAATACAGTCTTGAGTTGTGGCCCTCGGCTTCAAGTCATTTTACCGTTGTGGCCCCCTGCCTAATCTAGTTGAATACCTCTGGTTTACAGTGTAGATCCCATAAACTGTATTAACACGCACCTGATTGGCTAGATCCGGTCGATAATTGGGTGTGTATAACAGTCTGTCTGTGAGCAACTAATCTCCAGCACCGTTGCACTGATCGGAGTGAGACTGTGCACACACTGTCACACTCCCTGGATGCCAGAGCAGAACCTCTGCACCAAATGTTTCTCATCGGCCTATTATAGCGCCACCAGGAGGCCCATTTTAGCAAAACATATATATTCTTTATATTGCTCCAACAGATTTTGTCCAAACATTACGCAAATCGGTACACAAGATTCTTATAATGTGGACAAGATTTTTCATATTTAATTCTGAATGTAGTCCCTATATATATATATACACTGTGTTATGAGTGAGTCCCTATACTGTATAATGAATTGGATTATGCTCCTGTTATCTGTTATATACCTGGCATTAGAAAAGCGCACTGTACTGCTGATGAGCTGGATATGGAGGACTTGGTAAATGGAGGAACACCCCCCCCCCCTCCCCATTGTCCTTTTTCTGTTTTTGTTTTGTTTTGTTTTACAGTGATGTGTTTTGTATGGGTTCGCCCGGATTTTATGTTGTTTGTGTAAAAACTTTTAAAATCGATAAAAAAAGATTAAAAAAAAATCTGAATGGATGATATTATTGTCTTAATTTTGCAGGAGTGGCCTGCAAACTTAAAAGCTTGCCGTGAAACTTTGCATGCATATTCTCTACTATCTACCTTGCATCCAAAACATGTATAACAGGCAGATTCACATTTTTACCTATAACTGGACTGATCGGCTTTGCACGCACACTCTATAGGCAATGGGAAAACTCTGCCCCAAAATGTTCACGTGTTATTTTCCTTGTAACTGCAAACGTTGATAGTTTACACAAAAAAGAAATTCTCTTTTACACCTGTAATTAAGTATATTGGCCTGTTTTAGTACATTAGCTGCAGACTGACAGACAGACAAAGGTGAATGCAGAAATATCCTGGCAGAGGTTAACCATCCAGAAGAGGTAAATAATGATACCAGTGGAATCTGGGACATTTGACTTTAATTTCATGCTTTTGTCCCATTGTACCACACTGATATCCACTGACACATACTGTAGACATACTGTATGAGCATTGTTGCTACAATACTACAATATTATAGTGTTGTTGTTGTTTGTATATAATACACAACAAGTCAAGGAAAATGAAATTGGCATTGCATTACCCTCAACAAGCTCAACATGTTGCCCCTAGATTTTGTTTTTGCAAAACACATTTTTGGACACTGCTCCTACAGATTTTCACCTAAAATCACGCAAAGTGGTACACAGTATCTCTAAAGTCATGTCATCAACATGGCCCATATTCCCTCCTGATTGGCTACGATTGCCTTCTAAAGTATCTCCCGATCATTAGGGAGTCTTACTGGTATTTACATAATGTTGTCTAATTCAGTAGACTAGGTCACATTAATATAGTTTAGAATTGGCAAAATTCAGTTGTCAATTTCAGTCAGCCAATTTGCACTTGCAGCATTATTGACAAATAGCTGTGTAATGTTACTTCCTTCAGGTGTTACCAATTATACTTATTAGGGTTGAGTTCCATTCAGTAGGTCAGAGACAGGGTGCTGATATTGTGCATGTTGGCTTACGGGAAGACTGCCACCCTAGAAGGAACACATCCTTAATATATACTTTTTGCTATCACTTGGAAGTGAACCTTACACTACTATCATGGCTGCCATGAAAAAGGTTTATTGGTTCAAATGAAAAATGTCTTTGTTTACTACGGTAATCCAAATTCTCTGTAATATCCTGAAGATAAGGCCTCAGCCGATGTAATCTGAACCATAACGGTGCCTCATAGTTCATACTAAATCTTTTACAGTAGCTCGATGAAAACCGGTCTACCAAGTGGAAAAGTATCGCACCTGGGCACGCCCAACTCTATAAGAAAAAGAATGGGACAATGAATGTAGGTG
This sequence comes from Nannobrachium achirus, assembly GCF_963921795.1. NCBI lineage: Eukaryota > Metazoa > Chordata > Actinopteri > Myctophiformes > Myctophidae > Nannobrachium > Nannobrachium achirus. Next base: position 41,763,822 of record NC_137817.1, read on the forward strand.
GGGGATGATGAGAAGAGGAGAGTGCTGCTTGCGTCAGATGAAGGTCAGTGGAGAAATACAGAAACAGAACAGCAGAATCGACAGGTGTTGAATGCAACGTCACCATGCTCGAACCAGTGGTCTGTGACTGAGTTGAATGGGTGCTTGAACCAAGATCCTCCCACACACCTGCTCTCACCTGCTCTCTCTCCTCACTATGTTCCCCTGAGTCCAATGGCAAAGCATGACCCGGTAGGTTCTCCATTTGTAATTCTCAATCTCTTATAGGTTTTCTTCAATAAGGTTTCAATAAGTCCTTAAGTCTGACTTTTGACATGAGGCATCCTTAATTAATTATTTACTGCTGTGGCTAGATCTTCTCTCCATTTGTTTGTTTTGTTTTGTTTGTTTGTTTTCAGCTTCAGTCTCCCAGAAAGCCTTGCCTTGGGAATGTTGTTCAGTGTAGGTTTTGAGGCCTTGCTTAACCTGTTAATTGAGGAAACTGATTTAGTTTCAGTTTCAGGATGGTTCCTCCTGGGCGAATTGCTAATGTGACATTATATTCAGGGCTATGCAGTGGCCATTTGGGCAGTAATGCCTGCTTTGAGAGATAATGATCTTGCATAATTAATTAATTACATTATGTACGTTATATTAAGAACCTGTGATAAATAACTGCCTTACATTGCTCATTTCAGTTTGAATGTTTGTTAATTCTGTGTACCTACTGATTCTTTGTTCATTTGGATCCCCATAACTGCCACCAAAGTAGCAGCTACTCTTCCTGGGGTCCACCTCTATTGTCTTAGAGGTGATTCTATAATGTAGTCTGTTTGACCTATATGCAAAGGAAAGATTTGAATAGAGGCTTGGATTGCAATGGTGCTAATGGGAACTAGTACCACAGTCACATTTAGCACTGCAGAATTGAAGTAGCCTACTAAGGTTGGAATATTCAAATCCAGAAAAAAATATTAAATATTATAAAATATATTTTTCTTTATTTCAGGGAGGCACAGTGAACAATTGTATTGTGCAAAGGGAAGCTAAGCTTCAACTTTCATGTTTGGTAGCTTTAGAATTGTATGTTCTAGCCATTACAGCTATAATGACAGCTATAATGACCTTTCTAATGTTGTGAACCAGTAATCTTTTGATTTTACAGTAATCTGTGCAAACAGCATTTGGGAAACCATATAGTCTACCAAGTTGGCTGTGTTGAAAGATGAACCATCTCTCCACCTACTCCAGAACAGCCATTGTAGTTCATCCGAGTAGGGTATTTGCTGCCTATAGACATTCTGAAACCCGATCACTGGACCATAGAAAATGGTCTTATGAAATATCTTTTACTGGGACAACCCCCCCTCCCCTTCTCTGAAGGCGTTACCATAAAAAAGGGTCACAAAATGTGGGTCAAGTCATGGCCAGGAACAGCCTTAACAAAGCCATAGCATGGTGGTGGCAGTATTTGTCAATAGTACTGAACAATATGAAATCAAACACAATTTGGTAGAATAAAAACATATATAATTAATTTTTGGTACTTCAAGGAGGCCAGCACTAGATGACCTAAGGAGACGGGTTGGAAGTCAAAGCCAAAGTTGTTTATTATTCTTCTAATATGTTTTATTTAACAATTTGGTCACTCCATAGTTCTCTCTCTCTTGTGGAAAGAGGAGCAAGCAATATCAGGAGATATCAGGAATAAATCTTGCAAGTCTCACTATTGGGACTGGAGCTCTGCAGTTCTTGTGGCCTGAGGCATAGATACTTTCTTCTACCTGTTCTTGTTAGAGATGAAGTGAGGTAACCACATTGCACATAGTTACAATTCAAGAAAGTCAGGAATTCTAGCAAACAAGTTTGTTCTGTCACACAAGATTCTCTTCAGTCACTTCACATAACATTGTGAACCTCATCGTCTCAGCTTTAGGGTTACACTCCTCTGACTTGGATATCAAATGGAGAAAGGTGAAACAATGGAGAATAATGTAAGTTGCGGAAATGTGGTGCTTTCATGAAAGGTTATCATATCTATATTTTTCCAAATTTAATCTTTTTGTTGAATTAGAATGTGTGTTTTGAGACATTTACCAGCTTTGTTGTTTGTTTAATCCTGTTCAGAATTGCTAGAACAGATAGAATGTGATGATGGGTAACAGGAGTGGATGATTGCTTGGCTTGATTATTGACTTGGTTTGGAATACCAAATAATGTGATGTTGGCTAGATCTCAGTTAGCTGAACTGCAGCTATATGTGAGAAAGAATTCTCTCACAGTGCAGTCTGCCTTTTATTCAGTCTGAGTGTCACACTGACCTGTTGTGAATTGCTTTGTACACTCCACCTCCCCACATGGTACCCCTGAGATAATATTTGATAAACCTAAATCTGCAAGCTGAAAAGAAAAAGATTGATGTCACTTGTGATCTTTCGGAAATTGTTGACAGGAGATGCAAGTTTGTTGACAGGAGATGCAAGTCTTTGTCTGTGAGGTTGTTAGTCAGGTGTTGGGTTTGTCAAATAGGATATGCTTTATCAGGTAGACACTGTAGGATCCCATGTAGTTTCTCAAGAACAGACTCTATGCTAGGAAGAGGAACTTTTCTTAGATGATGGTAAGCCAGATTGGGTCCCGTGTAATACAATGGGTTTCCTTATACTGTAAGTTTTAAAGGACTAATACAGTACATGCCATTGTCTATTCACCGCTTCGACACCACAGCATGTGGACCTGTGGCCTTTGACAATGGCTATAATGTAGCCACCTCTGGCTGTGATCTACTTTATGTAACATTACAGTAGGGGGAGAAAAGGGTAAGATGAACCTGTGGGTAAGATGAACCACCCCCTGTATCTTTAAAACAAACAAAAAAAAAAAAAGAAACAAGTTGTCATTTGACCTTGAAAATAAGAACACAAACATCATTTCCTTCTGGCTGTGGGCGTTGTGAGAGTTGACAGACACATGGGCAAAGTGGAAAGCATATTTCTACCCCAAAAAGTGTTTTTTGCTGGTCGAGTAAATGTTTTACTTAATATGGTATAATGATTTTTATGTTAAAGCAAATGTACCCAGGTCTAAACTTGTATATCATGCATGTTGGTGATATCCCAATGTATAAAACTATGTGAGTCATTTAACTAAAGATCAGCCTTAAGCATTAAGCTAGCCAGGCTTTGTCAAAATGGTGGCTGTGGGCGTGGGCCAAGATGAACCAAATGCCTTGGGGTAAATTTAACCAATTATCCTAATATGAATCACCATTCATATTTTGTATTATGTCTTTCCTACTCAAATTATGCTTAATGATCTTTTATTTTGATGAATACACTCATTTAAGAGACATTTGTGATATTATATTAATAATTGCAAATATTATCTGAATAACAAACTTTATTTAATTGGTTTTAATAATAGGAAAAATGAAAGAGAAATGTGTTCCTACAGTACATGGTTATTGAAGATGGATGACTTCCAAGAGTACAAACTAGCAACTGCGCCACACTTAACCATAACATAAAGCTAAACATCCCTACCTCAGCCAGGAATGTGCAGAGACTGAGAGGCAGTAATCTGGGTTCCCAGAAGCTTCTCATTTTCGCCACTAGGGTAGAGAGGCAGGGGCTGACATTTCTAAAAGGGCCTTCTGGTGGAAATATCAAAAATAGCAGACCTCCAAGCTCACAACGCGTCGCAGTGGTTGGCGCGGCGACACGTTGTGTGAGCTTGAGGCTATTTTCGATGCTTGATTTCTACACAAAGAGGGCAATTCTTTTAACATAAAATGCTACATTCAAGTTCAGGAGAGTTTGGACAAGGCAATTCTCTTGAATACCACCTTCAGATATGGCATGTAAAGAGGGCATTTTACATTTCTTTCACCATACTAAACACTGCATTCATGGTCTGACTCTGGAGAGGGCAGTTTTTATGATTTTATGATTTTGATGATACAGACGGATAAAAGGGCAGGGGCTCAAGCCCCTTTTGATGTCTATGTTGTGAGCTTGTAGTGTGTCTGGCCCAAAAAATGGCAGACCCTCCCACCTAGCCTGATTTCAGACTCAAGCAGTCCACTCAGAGAGTGGGCGGGTCTATTGGCTGGAGCCAGGCAACCTCCCACCCCCTCCACCAGGAGTTCGAGCTTCTCCCATCGGGGAGGCGGCTCAGAGCCGCGCGGTGCAAGTTGCAAAGGACCAAGAAATCTTTTGTGCCCCATGCCATCACCCTCCTAAATAAGAAGATGGGTAGATAGGTGAATGAACTTTTAGAATTAGAATTTTGGAATTGGACAATTTCCAGGTGGATTTGTTTTATTGCTGGTCTTGTGTTGTAGTCTGTATGTGTCTGTGTTTTTATTGGGGTGTATTTTTTCTTTTTAATTGTTTTTAGTAGGCACTTGATGCACATTACAACAAATTTCTGTGTAAACAGACAATAAACTGACTTGAACTATGTGTGCAGTGCACGTGCCTGACCTCAGCAATGTGAATGATGGTTGGTATTTCAGTCGGATCTAATTCTCTTTCTTGTCTTTTTTCCCGTCCTCCTTAGAAAGACCCTCCTCCTCCTCCTCCATACTACAGTGTTGCGGTGCACACTCAGCCTCCTCTGAAGTCGTATGAGGAGGTGGTGTATGGGACTGGTCAGATTGTGACCCGTCCCAACCAGCTCCACTACGTCCCCCAGCTGCACCCGCCCGTGGCAGCCCCCCACGTCACACAGCCAGGTAGGTCGTCTGAGCATACTGGAGGGTCCCTTTTTTCTCTCTCTCTCTCTCTCAGGGGCGTCAATTGGGTATGGCAGCTGCCATACCCTGGGTCCAGGGGGGAAAATAAAAGTTACTTGTAAATATGTAAATATGTTGTTAAAGTTACAGTAAAATAGCTACAAATGTTACAACATGATTTTATTATTAATTGTGGCACGTTTACTAACATGCCAAGTTTAGCTGCACTTGAACAACCGTTCCAGGCTGCCATATATCCAGCCCATGAAACCATAGAAACCTGGGTAAAAAAACTGACAAAACTCGTTTTTTTTAGGCATTGTGAAAATAGCCGATCTACATGCTCACAATGCCTCGCCTCTCTCTCTCTCTCTCTCTCTCTCTCTCTCTCTCTCTCTCTCTCTCTCTCTCTCTCTCTCTCTCTCTCTCTCTCTCTCTCTCTCTCTCTCTCTCTCTCTCTCTCTGAACATTTATCTTTATGTTTACATGTATTACTACTGATTTAGAAGGCATTTGTAGAATATGCCTCAGGTCTTAATGGTCTGGAGGTTATCTGATTGTGTGTTCTGTCTCTCCAGCACCCAGGAGAAAGAAGAATGGTTGCTGCAGGAATGATGCCAGGTGCTGTGGAGGCTCAGGGGGCACTCTGCTGGTCCTCATCATGCTGGCACTGGCCATCTGGCTTGGAAGTAAGGCTTGCGTGCGTGCGTGCGTGCGTGCGTGCGTGCGTGCGTGTGTGCGTGTGTGTGTGTGGGTTTACATTGCTGTCTGGCTTGGGGTTGTCTAATGCTTTGACCCACTCAGGTTTTGTTCCAGTGCTTGTTTATTCATATCTATGCACTTTATCATCTTTACCTAGTTTATCGTCCAGAGATTCATTGTGTTCTGCACTTCATGGCTGTCTGTCTTTCTCCTCACCTCTTTGATTCACACTTGTCCCCTTGGGTATATACTGTATGTTGGAATGTTTTATTTTTTATTTTTATTTTTTATCTAGAGTCATTTATGTATTTCATTGAGATCTAGCAAGGTGCAAATTCATGTTATGGTAATTGAAGTAATGTAATTTGTCTATTTCTCTGTCTATAACTGGATGTTGACAATATCAGTATATCCGGAGTAGACCTCGGCCTTGAAATGCATTTCTTGATATGAATTTTGACTCACTGATGTATCATTTACTGTATGCATCTCTAGACAATAACCTTGTGGTCTCTCATGGCAGTACGATATGGAACCAGGCTGGCTACGACGGCCATCCTCTACGATACCAGTGAGGGTGACAGCTTGGATGATGACAATCAGCCGAGCGTGCCGAGCCACGACACCTGCCCCAACACTACCATAGAATGTGACGCAAGGCGAGACTGCATGCTGGGCTCAGATGAAGCCAACTGTGGTGAGTGCACGCAGATCTACTTTAGTACTATACAGTGGTGGAAAAAGTACTTAAGTAAAAGTATCAATACTGCAATGTAGAAATACTACTAAGTTAAAAGTCTACAAAGTCTACAAAAGTATACAAAATGTACTTGAGTAAAAGTACAAAGGTATTGGTATCAAAATGCAGTAAGTAAAGTTCTCAAATAAAAAGCTCTCTCTCTCTGTCTGTCTCTCTCTCTCTCTCTGTCTCTCTCTCTGTCTCTCTCTCTCTCTCTGTGTACCTCAGTGAGATTCGGTAGCGATGGTGCTCTGCACGTCCGGACCAACGAGGACGGTCGCTATCTTCCAGTGTGTTACAGCGGCTGGGACAAGAGCTATGCTGACCACACCTGCGCTCAGATGGGATTCAGAAAGTAAACAAACCCACCATCTCACATTAATCACGGTTGAGCCTAATTCATACTCTGTAGAATAACATACAAGGTTTCCATCAGACAGTGACGATATGCATGTTCCCAAAAGCGTATTATCTTTAGGAATGGGACAAAGTTTGGCATGTTAAGCATTAAGTGACCAATTAAACAGGAAGGTTAATGGAGAGGCTCTTTGCTGCAGCTGGATAGTCAAAGTAATTTGTGGTCTACATAATCATAGCCAGCTGATTTTCCATCAGTAAGTGCCTCCAACAAATGTTGGCAATTGAAAGCAGAGAAATTTCATTTTCATTTCATGCAGCCAGAGACTATTGCTATTTGCAATAGTAGTTTACAATGCACCGGTGCATTGCAAGGATAAACCCCTGCCTTATCCCATTAAGGCCGATTCTACAAATGCTGTCTAAATCAGTAGTTCTCACACTTTAAAGATCTTTTAAAAATGTACAAACATAGCAGATGTACAGTTCAAGCACGGCATGAAGTGACACGTTGTGAACTTGTCTAATCTGCTATTTTTTAATTGCCAATGGAGAAATCTAAAATTGGATGCTTTCCCAATTTTAATCAGAACATCACAATGAGTTGTTAACAGTTATTTTTGGCCAGCCCACCGCCTACTAATTAAGTCTTGCCTATAGACCTTTTTCCAGAGCGTTGCCATGTAGTTGCGTTGTCTGCGCACCGACACGCACACACACAGGTGTCGCTTGACTCCCACCGTAAATGGTTGCCGCTCTGAGAAATCGGTCTATAGATCCATGAACGGTTCATATTGGGTGGAAATTTGCTCACATAATCTCTCATGAATAGACAGTAACACTCTGCTAGCTGGCTCAAATTATTTGCGCTCTTTTGAATGCGAAACCCATCCCACACATTTTCCACTGACAAGCACATCGAGGTGGGCTCCACCGATCCCCATCATTCAGACTCAGAGGACCAGACTTCTTGAAGGAGTAATTTATGCAGCAATTTAGCCAGGTCTACAATTCTAGCTCACAAGTCTGTGGGACTCCATCAGCCCATCTATAAACTAGCCAATGAGATCCGTTGCATTTCTCCATCCCTGCTGCTATTGTGTGTTTAGAGCGTGATCGATTCTCCACAGGTGTCTCTGGGTTGCATTAGCGTGACAGAACCAGAATGCATTTTGTCTCAGACACAATTACCTCCGTCTCTGGTTTATTTATATATTTGTTTTATTTAAAAGGGACGATGCACTATAAATATATTGCGGCAGAGATCGCAAGAGGTCATTTACATCTGTTGTCCATGGCTTGGCGTCATTGGTATTACGTAAGACTAGATTCAAAAAATGGCACTAAGAACCCTAACCCTAACTTATCTGTGTTCCTTTATTTTTTGTTGACCTTGATCTCACAACCACCAACCTCTCTCCACCCCTATGAATTTCATTTTCGTGCGATGTTCTATTGTGGTATTTCCATAGAAAAAAGAAAGGGGGGGGGGGGGGGGGTTCAATCAAGAAAACAAATTAATTATCCACATTTACACAATACCTGAGATAAGATATAAATGAGTGATCACTGTGCATGCTATACTATGTACGTTAGTTAAGGTGCTAAGGATCGTTGTCACTTACAAATACTGTGCTACTTTGCAGGTGCTATGGAACCAAGGCATTGGATTCTCAGGAGTCCATTGGTCTAACGGTGAACAGTAAGGCAGACTTGCCTATTCAGGGTCTTGTCAATATAAGGTAAGCTTCCATGCACCATCCATTTAACTCTTCCTTTAGTAAACGTCAATGCACCAGCCATTTAACTTTTCCTTTAGTAAACTTCAATGCACCAGCCATTTAACTTTTCCTTTAGCACCACATTCACATTTCATCGCCATCTTCCTCTCGTCCTCCCAATAATATACATATATTTAGTTCATGACATCAAAGCCTGTGTGTGATGTACAAGGTTTAACGGGATCCCATGTTACAATGTTTTTTTATGCACCATATACTGTAGCTGGAACAAACTCCCAGAAAACTGCAGGTCTGCTACAGGTCTGATTATTTTATCCTGCGTTTCTTTTGCACTTTGTTTGGCTGATCTACAAGTTGTGAGCTTGTAGATCAGCTATTTTGCCAGTAATAACAAGTCATATAATACAATAGGTTAATAGGTTCAAAAGATAATGTTATGCACATTATTTTGTCGCTGGTTCAGGACCAAACAAAACGTTTTGCACAAAAGCTTAGTGCTCTGAGAAAACCTTTTTTTACTTTGCAAAGCAACCTTCATAAGTTTGGTCACCTCAGCCAAGACCAAACATGATTGAAACATTTAAAAAGGGGAAACAGAAAAGGGGTTTATTTTGGAGCAGGGGTGGGCAAGCTTTTTGAAATGAAGTGCTTGTTTTTATTTTCTAGATAGTCAGTGTGGCATGTCAACATACATTTTTATGACATGCCATCAAACATTCTGACATATTTTGATTGGCAGGACATGTTATAACGATCATTAGACTCATTATAGAGCAATAATCCACCTACAGTATCTCCCCAACACCCTCCTCAGTCAGAGTTTTAATGAATGTAGAATTATGTGCAGGATGCAATTTGCTGTAAATTAGGTGACTTCATTTAATTGACCACGTAAAAAGAAAAGAAAGAAAAAAAAGATTTTAAAAGAAAAAAATATCTCTCACAATTCTGCCAGTATGCCAGCGATCACCCTCCCCGTGCCAATGTTGGCACCCGTGCCTAAGGTTGCCTACCCCCTTTTTGGAGCATTAAGCTGTGCAGAATTTTCCTTCTCTTAAAGGATTAATGCTGTTAATGTTGTGTGGAAAAGCACTTTTAATTTCCTTGTTGTTGAAATGAGCTACAATACGAATGAACTTGAATTTCCTTGTTGAAATGAACTTGCCGTGCGTTCTAATTGTTGCAAGATACTACTTGACTCGCCGGTACCATAATGTGGTTGTTGTGGCGGCTGAGGCGGTGAAGTGCACACTGACGTATGTGCACTCATGTTGACATCCTTGTCTCTCTCATGGTGTAGCTCTTTCTGTCCAAACCTGGAGACCGTCTCCCTGCAGTGTGTGGGTAAGGAGCCTCCATCTGCTTTTCCTGTAGTGTGTACACACACACACACACACACACACACACACACACACACACACACACACACACACACACACACACACACACTATACCAAGGGTCTTCAACAGTCTGGGACCCCTAAGAGGTCCTCAGAGTTACTACAGGGGGTCCTCCAAAACTTTTTTTCTCCTTTTTTATATTAACCACTTGAACCCTAGCGTCCATTCTGAGAACTTTAGCCAAAAATAGCAGATCTACAAGCTCACACCACCTTGCGCTGCGTGGCGTTGTGAGCTTGTAGATCAGCTATTTTTGGCAAAGAGCTTTGGTGTAGAGGGGGGGAAAAGAGCAGACTAGTACAGAGTGAAAGGTCAAGTTTATTAAGTATTGACGGTTCAAGTGGTTCAATATCTGAAAACACAAATTGACATGAATCCAAAATACACTGATGATTGTGCTTTCAAACAATGAAACTATATGGAATCTATGAACAGGTTTTGGGGGTCCCTGCTTCATCTCTCTCTCAACTAAGGGGTCCTTGGCCTGAAGACCCCTGCACTATACCAATTACCCCACACCGTATTGCTGTATTTTTGCATTAACAGCCAAAAGATAAGCTTTCTGCTTAGCATTCTCATATAGCCTTATTTTCTATCTCCTCGTAACGCCATCAGCTGGATTTTGATTTTATCATCAGTTTGTATTTATGAGTAGTGATGTGTTTGTGCTGTTAGCACTGCATTGTGGCATCATTTGTATCTCACAGCACACCTCTGTCCTCTCAACAGACTGCGGTCGACAGAAGTCCACCTCTCGGATCATTGGGGGCAGCGTGGCCAAGCAGGGCCAGTGGCCCTGGCAGCTGTCTCTGCATTTCAGGGGCTCTCACACCTGTGGAGGGGTGCTAATCTCTCCTGATTTTGTGGCGACCGCCGCGCACTGCTTCCCAGCGTGAGTCATCTGATGTTGGAATCCTGGTTTGCCGAATGTTGTCTCCTAGTGTGCTATTTGTTAACCCATTAAGACCTGGTACCACTTTAACCATTATTTTATTCTTTAACTATTCAAAAATAGCAGATATACAAGCTCACAGTGCGGCAAATCATTTTTTTGCAAAACTTTTAATATATATATTTTTTAAAGCGAACATTTGTAACTCAAATATTTGCTTGTGGGGGGTCCCTAGAACAACATATTTTGAGATGGGGGGGGGGGGGGGGGGTCTGTGGCCAAATACATGTAGTTTTGGGGATCCTTGACATGAAAAAGTTTGACCACTGATTTAGAAGGATTTAGAAGACAAAATATTCTAAGACTTTTTCACGTTTTTTCCAAAATGGCAGATCTACAAGGTTGCAACGCAGCACTCGGTGCCACGCTGTGAGGTTGTACATCTGCTATTTTTTAATAGTTAACGAATAAACGCATAGAATAATGGTTAAAGTAATAATGCGTAATGTAAAAACAATGTCAGGCTTTTCTTACTAATAGTCCACAGTGTAGTGAGACTGAGACAGGAAATGGGGAGAGAGAGTCGGGGAGTGACTCGCAGAAAGGTCCGCCATGTCGGGGAATCGAACCCAGGACTCGCTGTCAGGCATCAGTGCCTGTGGTATGCGTCTTCACCACTCTGCCATCGGCACTCCCTATTTATATATTTTTATTTTATTTTAATTAAATTAGCTTACTGTATTTGCTAATTACACAGTCACTAAAGTGCTGAAGTGGTACCCTAGTCTACATCACTTTGTGTAGTGTGTCTGTTGGTGGTCTATTGTGGTTGAGGATAGAAATGAGTCTTTCAACAGGGGTGTAAGTAAGTGATCTTTTTGTTTTGTTGAGGGTACTATCCTTTTCTATATTCTGATAGCAAACATTGCTATATTGATATGAGAGAACTCATACGGGATATAGGATAACACGTGAAACTGGAAGTAATGTATGTTTTGTAATCATAAAAATCTACAAAGTAACTAGAAACTTAAGTTTTCAAATAATTGTAGTGGAGTAAGAAGTAAAATATTTATCGAATATTGGAAATACTCCAGTAAAGTAAAAAAAAACTCAAAATTAAAAAAGTAAATGCACTTGGTTAACTATCCACCACTGACAGAAGCTCTGCGCTCCTCCCACCCCCAGGGGAAACCCCTCAACAATGGATACCAGGAACTGGCGTGTCTATGGAGGAGTGGTGAATCAGGAGAGACTACCCAGGGCTTACCGGGTGTGGAAGATAATCGTCAACGAGAACTACAACAACAAGAGCAATGACCAGGACATCGCCCTCATCAAACTGTCTGCACCTGTTGAGTTCAACGGTAGGGATCAGAATTGATTGAATATTGATCAAAATTGATTGAATAAGTTGATCAAAAATGGGGAAGAATTTATAGATTGAATCAAATGGAATCGTTTTAATTGAAATTTGTCTTTGTTCCTTATTGTGACCGTAATAAATTGACACTTATTGTCTGCTAGCTAAATAACAGATATTTTATATTGAGGTCACATACCTTGTGATAAGCATTTCCCATGATTTGTTTTCATATTGCCTTGACCATCATTTTATGGTTCAGATTGTCACGTATTGTAGATAAAACTAGCCCTTACCCGTTCAAAGATATGAGCTCCGAAATGATGTGCAGTGTGTGGGTTATGGGATGTGCACTGTGCACACAGTATATGAGGGTTGGAAAGTAACTTTAACTGGTGCTTGCATGCTAATATGTAGGAGCATCAATGTAAGAAATACCCGTTCCATTTAACGGCTACAGAGATACTGTGTACCGATCTGCATGATTTTTGGACAACATCTGTAACAGGGCCAGAACTTTTCGCCATTTCTTGCAATGGATGTTGACATGTGAAACCCCATTTTGACATTCAATCATTCACATCCGAGTACACTTTCAAATCGTATGTTTTAATAATTCAAATTCTTAGTGTCGCTTTGGAGTTTAAACCGAGGATTTTATTGTGTAGGGTAGGCCCAAACCAGTGCTGGCATTAACGGATTGGAAATATTGTGGATGCGTTGTTGGAAGCTTAGCCAGCTAACTGACAGCTGTTTCTATGATAATTCATGTTGTTGCCCAGGGCAACGGTTGCAAACCAGATGCTCACAATTGGAACAATCAGGGCAGCTGTGTTATTCTTGACGGCTATACTGTATTATGTCTTCACCTGGGATGTTCTGTCTGTGCTATTTGCCTCCATTTTGGTAGAAACAGTGATGTTCATGATTAAAAAATAGGAACAATATGTATGGTATTGGTAGACCAGTGATTATCAACCTGTAGGCAGGAGGACTGATGTTATTGCAATTTGCCCCCCAAAGAATTGGCAAAACACATTTTAACATTTTAATGCTATTATAACATTAATATAAGACATCATTCAACATCATGTAAAGAAAATGTCTTGGTATTTTTTTTTCTTTAAAACCTAGTCATTGTGATAGCAGTAAATAGGAACTTGAAGTTTATATTTAGTTCTATTGATCCAATTAGGCTCATGGGCCAATTATACGTATAGGGCTTAAGTGGTTAGATAATCACATTGTTTATGCCTCTGTTCTTTGTCTGCTGGAGACTTACTATCTGTACTCTATCCGGTCATACAATAATCTGATGTGTGTGGGTGTGCGTGCGTGTGGGTCTGCGTGCTGTGATCCATTAAACTACATCATGTCTAGTCTGTGTAACGGTGTGTGTGTGTGTTTGTTGAACAGATGTGGTCCAGCCTGCCTGTCTGCCTGCCTTCAACCAGAGATTCCCCCATGGAACCTCATGCTGGATCTCTGGCTTTGGTACCACTGATGCAAATTCAGGTAAAACATGGAATGGAGCCATGGAACAGAGCCATCCAAAGGGCAGTGCACTTAAAGCACATATTAGGACACTTTAGTGGGTTGTGTAGTTGCTGCTATGATGTTAAATCAGAGGTGCCCACACTTTTTTGACTTGAGAGCTACTTTTAAAATGACCAGCTCAACATGATCTACCCACACAAAAACTTTTACGTGAGGGGGCTTATAAGACAAACAAAATTGGAATTCTTTCGGGTTCTTTGTAATGCTACTGACTTGAAAACAAAGCATTGCATTGTGTGAGTTTGCCTACTTTAGAAGCCATGAAGGGAGCTGACAGGCCCTTCTTGATGTCAATCAAAAGTGGTCGATGCCAAAAAGAGGGGGTTTATGATTTTTGTTTGTAATTTTTTTATACTGTAATTATATATTTTTTAAGTACCTGCACAGCCTTTGTGATCTACTGGTAGATCAATATCTACCTTTTGGGCACCCCTGATATAAATCATTGTTCCATTGATTAGAAATGGATCATTCAAAATAGGCTTTCCATTGACTTGCATTGGTAAGGTGAAACCAGTCTCAAAATCACAGAAACAAGCGCAAAATGGATCCTGGATAACAAAACACGATTCCTAATTCTTCTTTTTGTCTTTTGTTTAAAAAAAAAAATCCTCTTTTTACTATTTGAAGATCTCCGTATCCAGCCTGGGTCTTCTGTCTATTTGATGAAATTGTTGGAATTAAAACCTTTTAGTTCTCCCAAAACGGGGAGGTTCATGTGGTCAAAAGCCAGCCAACGGTCCCACTAACAAAACGCCCTTCTCCCATACAGCCAGCATCTCCAGGGACCTGAAGGAGGTGACCGTGGAGATCATCGACGTACACAAGTGTAACCACACCAGGATCTATGGGGGTGCCGTATCCAAGAACATGATGTGTGCTGGAGACCTGGATGGGGGCCGGGATTCTTGTCAGGTGACTTTTCATCTCTTTCTTTTTTTGTATTACAGTACGTAATGCAGCATGTCATTACCTATTTTGGGTTGTGGAACCATTTTTTGGGGTCGTGACTTGTGAGTGTATATACATACAGGTTCTATGTTCCCCACTTACCACCTAAACCTAACAAACCTAACCCTAACCTCAGTAAAACTAATGCTGGTTAACCTGTGGGGAACATAGAACCTGGGGAACATAGGGAGGATCAAACTGGGTATTGATACGTTTTCCTATAAGGCTTCATCAAATTGTGGGTGGTGCCTATTTCTTATAAAAAATGTCCACTGACAGTCTGTGCCAGGCACGTGCACACATAGACATCAAAGGGGGCTTGAGTCCCTGCCCTCTTATCCGTCTGTAAAAAAGTGCCCTCTACAGACAATCAATGCAGTTTTTACTATGGTGAAAGAAATGCAAATGCCCCCTTTCCATGCCATACCTGAAGGCAGCATATATGAGAATTGCCTTGTCCACCGAAAATAGCCGACCTCCAAGCTCGCAACGTGAGGTTGGAGGTCTGCTATTTTCAATATTTTCACCAAAAGGCCCTTTTAGAAATGACAGCCGCTGCCTCTCTCTCTCTAACATTCTCTGCGCGTCCCTGGTCTGTCCGACGCCTGCTCTGTTATTCCCAGGGTGACAGCGGCGGTCCTCTGGTATGCCAACATGAGGAGCGCTGGTACCTGGCAGGGATAACCAGCTGGGGAGTCAGCTGTGGCGAGAGACAACAGCCTGGGGTTTACACCAGGGTCAGGATGATGCTGCCCTGGATCTACAGCAAGATGCAGGTAGGAAATGTATTGACTTTGGTCGTGACAGGCCTATACCTGAAAGTCAAGTCCTTCTAAATGTATTTTGTTTACTGGGACACTGTTCTTCTAATCTTCAATGAAGGGGCGAGAGCGCATGGAGTTGCAAGCAATCTGACATGCATAGTGACAACCGATCCCTTGAAATAGGCTATATGCACAGAAGCCATTTTGGAGAGAAGTTGGGTCTCTTCTCACTTCCTTCGTGTTAATAAATGAAGGCTCTGTTCCATTCTGGTCAAACAGAGTCAGGGTGCTGATATTGTGCATGTTGGTTCACTGGAAACGCTCTGTTACACCAGTGGGTCTCAAAGTGTCCAGGGACCATCATGGTTCCTTGGGGGTTCCAAATGACCCTTTAAAAGGGTCTGAGAGTGTACAAATGGAACCAAATCCATTTGGTTTTGACAATGTGCATCCAAGCGGGCATGCATGGCGTGGTGTCGCTCCCCCTGTGAAAAGCCCTTTAGAGCAGGGGTCTTCAACGTATTCAGGCCAAGGACCCCTTAGCTGAGAGAGGGATGAAGCAGGGACCCCCTCTACATATTGTATAATTGTGTGATGCAGATTTTCATTGATTTCATAGATAGATTCATAGACGTGTTTGACAGCGTCTATGAATCCAATCCAACAGTCTATGTTGGATTGGAGACATTTAACCACTTAAATCGCCGATATTTTGTAAACTTGACCTTTCATTCTGCCCTTTTTTACCTCTAGACCAAACCTATTTGCCAAAAATAGTCGATCTACAAGCTCTCAATGCCTCGCAGCGCGAGGTGTTGAGAGCTTGTAAATCGGCTATTTTTGGCTAAAGTTCTCCTCGGAATAGGGATGCGAGGGTTCAAGTTGTTAATTTCAAAGAATTATCCTATCACACAAGGATTTGGCGGCCCCCCTGTAGTAACCCTAAGGACCCCCTTGGGGTCCCGGACCCCCTGTTGAAGACCCCTGCTTTAGTGTAAATTCAAGTATCTCAGTCGCTCTCTCTCATTTTCACCTCTTCC
Source organism: Nannobrachium achirus (assembly GCF_963921795.1). Taxonomy (NCBI): domain Eukaryota; kingdom Metazoa; phylum Chordata; class Actinopteri; order Myctophiformes; family Myctophidae; genus Nannobrachium; species Nannobrachium achirus. The sequence continues at coordinate 41,780,044 of NC_137817.1, forward strand.
TGTGCCTTCCACAGCAAGAGAGGCCTTGAACTCTCTTCGTCTGCGTGGCTTTGCCACACCTCGTCTCCAGAGACCACTGTGGCGGCCGGCTTCCCCTTCACCCTTCCCCCGAAGAGCCCTGCATGAAGATGTGACCTCAGATGGACTGTTGGATACACGCACACACAGGCATGTTTGCATGAAGAGGCACAGCAGTGGACTGGGGAGACAGACAAAGGGTTTACTGCTGGCTCGGGAGAGAAGCAGGACACGACGATGCACTTTTACACAGAAATGCTGCTCTGCTGTTGTTGCATAATCTTTCCTCTGCCACCAAGGGTGTCAGTGTTTTTACTCTTGTCCACACAAAAATGCGGCCGCATGTGAAAAATGCGGCCGCATGTGTTATGTACAATTTGGTCATTTAGCAGCTTGGCTTTGCAGACAGGTGCGATTTTCAGCACGGAAAAAAACTGACAATTTAATTTTTTTAAAAGAAAACAATGATTCTCTATGACCTCATGCACACCTGCACCGAATTTGCCATGCGGCAAGTGGCTGCGGCCGTGCGTTTTTCCCCCGATCGAACCCAGTTTGATTAGTGCTTTCGTGCGTCTTTTCGGCATGCGGGAAAAACTCGTCACTTCTTTTATGACTCCTTTTCGGATCCGCAGCGCGGATTCCGCACAGCATTGCACACCAAATCCAATGCGTTTTAAACATGCAGCAAGCGGAAAAAAACGCAGTGGTTGAAAATCGCGCCTGTGTGCAAAGCCCTTAAAGAAGTGAATGTAGTTATTTTATACTAACCATCTCTCATCTCTTAGTATCCTCACTCAGTGATGTGCTATATTTTACATGTATATAACAATAGATGACTGGTCATATGCTGAATCAACTCTTCATCTTTGTTTGGGAATTGGTTTGAAAGTGAGTCTCTTTGGGCAAGCGATCTTTATATCTATTACCACGGAGGTGAGTTTCACTCACTGACACATCTCTGGGTAATGACAGTGTTTTGCGAACCATCTGAAAGCTTCAGAAAAGGATGAAAGGGGTTCATTCCAAAAGCCTACACCATTTTTAGGAGAAAAGAAAAATGTGTTGATATGCCCCTGTTAAATTTGTTCTGTATTTTGTATTTTGTTTATGAATATATATCTATCAGAACTTCCTCAGCCTTGTAAACGTATGCTATAATGCACTGTGAAATATCGCTGTACAGATTTTAGGCAGTTTGCCCATATTGATTATTTATATACATTTGTTTTGTAAGAGAAATGTCAATGCTGTTTAACATGTATCGCCACTGTCGGGGAGAAACCTTTGTATAGTGTCAAACTGTTACCTTTCAGGAAATGGAAAACAATATGTGTTCCAGTGCATCTAATGTACTCTATTATTATTATTTAGTCACAACACACAGCTGTTAACACTTTTGATTTGTTGAATATTTATAAAGCACAGACCCACTTAAACGCTTTCACTTTAATAATTAAAATGTTTTAAATAGCACCTTTTACTTTTAAATTAAAAGCAATTCAAAAGTAGCTGTGATCTATAGTTTACTTTTGTGTGACTAGTATGACAAAAAAACAAAAACAACAAAACAATGTTGAAATAAGGAGCCATATTTGTACAAGGTTTCTTCCCGACAGCAACAACACCTATGGGATCATTAAGATTAATCAATAAATACATATAAATTGAGCAAAAGATCAGTTCAATCATCCTTAATTGACTCTAGACATAATAGTCAAATGCTGGGAGAGGGTGGGACAGTGGCGTCAGTTCAGAAAAAGCTAAGGTATGGCAACATGACTGGTGTCTTGCACGCGCGCCTTCACGCGCGTGCAGGACACCAGTCATGTTGCCATACCTTAGCAACAGGCATGATATATTTATTTTCAGAAGTACAAATAATATATAATTATATATACCTTAAATATAATTATAATACCTTGTTAAAGCTATACTGTGTAAGTTGCTCAACTAGTGGTCAGTAGCGGTATTGCTTTTTTCTGCCGTTTTTCGGCCGGAGTCGTCGCGGACCACCGCCGCGGACCACCGGAGCGGCGCCAGCAAACCACCGCGACCGATAGTAATCCGTGGAGGGGTAGAACGCATAGTAGAACGTAATTTTCTGGCCAGGATTTGTGGATTAAGAGGTTAAAATCCTTCACCATGGTAAACACTGTAGCCAAGCGGAGGCGCTTCCTGGAGACCAGAGCAGATAAGCTGTGATTGGCCGGTAGTGTACCATGTGTGCATGATCGGCGATGTGATTGGGCAACGTATACACAACGTATACAGATGATGCAGATTACGTCATTTTGGCGCGAAATCCCGCCCCTGTCACTGCTAAGAAGAAAACATATAAAGAGAAGGCTTCAGAAGCTGAAAATAACGGAGTGGGTGTTCTAAAACTTTAGCGATTTAACAGTTAGGACAATTTTAAGATTTGTTTTATAAAAAAAGTTACATGGTACAACTTTAAAGTGACCATTTTGTTAAATTTTGCATTTGTAGTTATTTTACTGTAATTTAACAACATAATAACCAGACAAAGAGTCATTCATGGATTCATATTTAGAACTTAAACTTTTAGCTCCCCCCCTGGCCATACCCTGACCCAGGGTATGGCAGCTGCATACCCCTGCCATACCCAATTGACACCCCTGGGGTGGGAGAGTCAATACAAATGCTGAGATGCGAGCAGGGGTGTTTCAAAGGAGGGGGGGGAGTGGGACTGAGTTACTAGGGCCCAAGGTGGAGGGGCCTTAATACTATACTTTAGCTATTGAAAAATAGATATACAAGCTCAGCGCGGCTGCAAGCTTGTAGATCTGCTATTTTTGAAAAGTTGTGAAAATGTGTGCAAATCTTGAATTTGTATTTTTTAAGCGAACATTTGTAACTCAAATTTTGCTTCTTGGGGGTTATAATATTTTGAGATGGGGTCTGTCACGTGAGGACCACTGACATAGAAACAGGGTTTGAAATATTAAAAATGTTAAGATTTTTCAAAAATAGATCTATGAGCTCTGTGAGCTTGTATACGGTAACTGCTGTTTCAATTAGTTAAAGCACAACATGTGGGTGAATCCTTGTTCCCAGGGCCCAGAATTTGGTGTGACACCCCTGGATGCGAGGGAGAGAGAAAGAGGGAGGGGGTGATTCCTAAAATACGTCTCTACTAGCCTAGCTTTCATCACATTTGTATCAAAGACATCTCTTTAGTTTGAGGGTTGGATGTGAATATTGTGCAGTGAGAAATAACCGATGACAATATTTGGAACAATAACCAGCTGTTGTGAGTCTTGCTGTTGATTGTTGGATTTGTCGCCGGTGGTTTTTCCTTTTTTGTTTTGCTGTCAGTTGGAGAACCAAGGTAAGTGGAGAATCCCACTGTTTCATTGAAAACCCCAAGATTGAATGCAACCACATTGATATGATGATAGATAGCGTGGCTCTCATTAGCCCATATGGATATAGGCTATAGCCTATCAATTTACTTTATGTGCATTTGGATATAGCAAGCTCACATTTAAAACATATTTTTTAAGTCACGCAGTTTTCAAGGAGGCTGTGTTTTCCGTGCAGTGCGTGCGAGGGGACAGTGTTGACCTGTTGTTATTTTATTTTTATCAAGGCTCGTTTGATATGGGTGTGTCCATTTGGTGGCTCTGTATGTCTGTCTGATCACTAGAATAACCTTCACTGCGGGTCAACGAGTCACGACATAAGAACGCTCTTTTCTAACTCCCCGTCACGGGCGTATTTCAAATCAAAGGAGACGGGAGGTTTTTCCTCAGCTGTCACAAATGAATGGCCTACAAATAGGCACGCACAGAATATGCTACAGGTTGCACAGCCTTGTGGATATTGAATGTATAAGCTATGACGTGATTGTTTGTTTTTACTCACTGAAGTGATGAGAAATTCCATGGAATAACCAGGCTCTTGATTAGGATCGTTTTTTCTTGTCCGTTACTTGGAGATATCCACAGGTTGTTTTAGCTATTATAGCTAAAAACAACCATATAGATATAGCCTATATTAATGGAAAAGCAGGTCGGTAGGCGTACGTGCCGACCGTAGCTATACAGTCAGTACAATATAGAACAGCGTTGTAGCCTAATTAAGTGCATGTCGAGTTTGATTTAATAGCGCTTTTACGCGCAACTTTGCGCACGTAAAGGATTAACGACATATGGTTCCAAATCGGGGTGACGGGGGCTATTTCAGTGACGCTTTCGCGATGCATGCTGTAGCTGGTTATTTAATTTAGTGATACACCGACTCACAAAATGCATTGGTAGGTCTAATTTTCAATTGTAGCCTGTTCTATGCCACACCCATTGTCTCGCAGTACTGTATGCGCGCTTCCGTGCATCTTCGTCCTAATGGCATGGTGGCCACAGTCCAGTGGTACTTTGCACAGAGCTGGAGGCAGTTTCTATGGTGATAAAAGGATACTATGGCAGCACATTGTTGTCATGGTGATGCATCATCGCTTCTGATAAAGCTGTGGTGTGTAGGACTACTGCTACATGTGTACATTAGGCTGACCTACATTTGTGACATTGCATGGTCATGTAATGTTGTTTGACTTGAAAGAAGCGGTTGAACATCAATTTGTTTTGACAATTAAGTGGCACATTCTGTATGTGCCTTGTGTTACAAGCAAGACATCTGTCGACTGTAAAATCAGAAGTGTTCATTAGTGCGTTGTCAACCGTAACCAACATTAGACACCTCACAAAATGGGCACACGTGTAAACAGTCCAAACACATGCATGCACTTATACTGTGACACACACGCACGCGCACACACTCATTGCCAGTCTGGCACAGAAACCTCCATAGTCCATACAACCACCAGGGACGGCAGATTTTAACAAATCTTTCAGCACACACACCACCTATTTTCTGTTTATTTGTGCCACCACAGCAATAGTGTCCTAGAAGGGAAGGGAAGGGATGCCATACAGGCATGAGCGCTCATAATGTAAAAAACAAACAGGCAACATAATGGACGCAAAGGGCTTCTATGGTAGATTGCATTGTTATGGTCATGCATGATCATAAAAAGGCAACCTACTATAGAAGCCCTTTGACATTGTCCACAATACATGCCGTCACCTGGCCCCACTAGTGCTTCTGTAGATGTAATACGATTTAAATGATTTTAAATCGTATTACTTTGTCATTCTGATTCCACTTGTGTATTTATACTTGGCGATGGCGGCACAGAGAAGCTCCCCATAACCACGTAAAGGCTCTTTTCCACCGGCAGCGATAACGATGACGATTTAAAAAAGTGGGTTTTCAATTGAAGTGGATCGGCAGCATCCACCCAACACCGATAAAGACAACGATAGCCGACAACTACATCGTTAGGATCAACAACGATGTGGTTAAGATCACAGTGATATGGAACTGGGTCTCTGACAAACAGCTGGAGGTGCGCTCTGCGCGAGCGGCTGTTAATTGGCGCCTCTTCACATTGATGTCCGATAACTTTATCGGACATCAATGTGAAGGCATAATTATCGCTGTGATATTTTATGGCTATCGTCATCGTTATCGCTGCTGGTGGAAAAGGGCCTTTGATACTATATCGACGTTGTCGGGTGGAAGTCCAAAACCGTTCGTTTTGTATTCATCATTTTGAAAATGATTTAAACTAGTGAAAACAGCCGATCTACAAGCACACAACGCCTCGCACCGCGAGGCGTTGTGTGCTTGTAGATCTGCTGTTTTCACTACTTTTGTGCGACGGCCTTGTATGATGAAGCAGGGCTTTACTTGGCGAAAGAACGAACACATTTGAAACTTGGAGATACAAGGTTTCCACCCGACAACGATGATATAAAATTACTTTGGTGACCTGAGTCCCACAGGGTCTGTCCTTGGGCCCCTCGTTGTTTCCCTCTACAGTACACCAAATCTCTGAATGTCACTGGATGTTCACCTATTTTCGACTAATGTTATGACATGCCCAGAACAGGAATGGCTGGCTTTGATTGGTTAACAGTAAGAGGCGTTGAAAAGAACCAGGTTCTAGGTGGGAGGCCATCTGCCTTGAACGGTCGGGGAGGGTGGGGAGAGAGAGAGAGGCAGAAAGAGAGAGTGGGAGAAGAAGGAGGGAGGGAGAGAGAGAGATAGAGAGGGAGAGAGAGAGAAGAAATCCACCGTAATTGCAGTCCGCTGCCATGGTCCATGGAAACCCTTGATTTATGAATCATGGGTTTGCCAGGGGGTCCACAATCACTATCAGAAGGCGAGTTAGTAACATGAAGGGATATATGATTGCAGATGGAGAGGGAGAGATGGTGTCTGGTGAGGCTACCAGCTATGGCAGCCTGGCAGGAGAATCTAGGGGCGAGGAGATTAACAAATGAAACCCTATTTAATCAAACAATGTCTTACAATGGTCATTGGTCAACCATACGCACCTTTTCAGAGACTATAATGTGTTGGGGCCTCGTGAATATAGGGGATTTGTTCTCCAGATCTCCTTTTTTACGTTTTGTGTGTGTGTGTGTGTGTGTGTGTGTGTGTGTGTGTGTGTGTGTGTGTGTGTGTGTTTATTTATATTTTATTTACATAGACATGCTTATAAAGCTTATTGAACAGCTAGCACGTTCCATACCTATGGATGCCTCAGCCAAATGAGATAGCATATAAGCATATAAGTGATATTACACTGATTGAATATCTGTTCTTTAGGTAATTGTGTATCACCCAAAATCACAAAGGCTAATTTGACCTTTGGGATACATGAAGTTGGTGTGCCCAAAAACGTAGTTACGGTGGGAATACGGTGGGAATCAGGCCGATCCTGGTCCACATCGGCCAGGTCATGTAAGAAAGGCTGAAGTTTTTAGAAATCATGTTGCAGACAGTTGATCTGAGCCCGCTGCTTAACAGAGCAGTATCTTCAGACAACACAACAGTCAGTTTGTCACTGACAGCAGCACAAAACACCCCAGATTGGTACCTACTGTATGGTGGAGTTGGTAAGGATAACTTCATCATGAGTTTTGTTGTCATACATACCTATTATTCGTCAGTATGAAGGATAAAAGGTTACACATTTTCATGATAAGACTTCATTAATCATTAGGCAGAAGGTGGGTAGTGCAACTCGGTTACACGTCGGCACTCCGACACATCGCTGTTCCGACCACCTAAACCAGGGTTCCCCAATAGGCGGCCCGCGGGCCGCTACTGTCTGGCCCCCACCAACCCCAGTAATAATGGTGGTATAAGACGAGCAGCAACAACACTAGTATATCGTCGTTGTCGGGTGGAAACCTTGTATCTCCAAATGTGTACGTTCTTTCGCAAATCATACAAGGCCGTCGCACAAAAGTTTTCACTAGTTTAAATCATTTTTAAAATGATAAATGCAAAACAAACGGTTTTTGGACATACACGATTTTCACCCCACAACAACGATATCTGAACTGTCTCTGCAGGAGCGGGAACACCACCGTCGACCCCTGCAATGTTGTGGCCCTCGCCTTGGTACCCTGGACATAATTCGGCCCTTGGGGAAAACAAATTGGGGAACCCTGACCTAAACCTAACCTTAACCCTAACCCTAACCCCAGTAAAACTAACACTGGTGAAAGCTAACCGGTGAGTAGCTAACCTGCCGACGCTGGTGAATGCTAACCTTGTGAGTAGCTAGCCTGCCGACGCTGGTGAATGCTAACCTGGTGATCGTAATGGGATGTGTCGGAAAGGTGACATGTCCCTGTGCAACTCTTCAGTCTGAAAAGAGAAAGACAGGTTCAGAGGCAGATGTGTTTTAAAACTGATGCTCACACTTGAAAATGAAAGGTTTTGATTGTGTGGGAAAGAGGAACTGACGGCGGAATGCCCCAGACAATAAATGAAGCGTGATTTAAATGAGAGAAAACATCTTCCTTATTTAACTTTGACTGTGACGGTCAGTGGTGTCAAATGCAGCTGTTAAGCTTAGCAAAACATACAGAGCAAAGTCCTTTGTCTGATGCAATTGAGATGTTTGCAACATCTTAATTGCAAGTTACATTTATTTGTAACTTTCACAAGTCTCTGATATTTATAGTTAGCCTACTGCTTGGTGTGGATGGCCCATTAATCCTGTCTACCCCCTGTTAAATGAGGTGCATTTAGAACATGTATTTCCAGAGATGATGTTTTTGTTTGTATGGGAGCGTCTGTGATTTTGACCTGGTTATACTGTAGCACATTCCCTCCCTTTGCCTCATTTATTTCCTCACATTTATTTGTCGTATCTTTGATCGCCATTCCTGTTTCTCCCTTTGTCTCTGCTCCACATTTTCACTTCCATGTTTTCTGACCATTCCCTTTTACACAGAGGGAGCATTCACTGAAAATAGCTCTGCCATACGACTGCCCACCCTGCTGCGTGTTGTCCTCTCCCCTAAAAAAAATGACCGTCCTTCCACTGTCCCCTCCCCCGTTTAGACACTGACCCTCTCTGGAGATTGTGGCAGTGGCAGTAGTGTCTATAACCTGATATTGCCATACAATTGCAGCAATAAAGTAGGTTGAGGATAGACAGAGAGGCAAGGGTATACGGGCACAGGGTAATGTGTTAGTCAGACACCCTACAGGGAACTCATGTGACTTAACATATATCACTGGCTGGCTTACTGCTATATGCTCTCTGTCTGGATAGAGACTCTGATTGTGCCATTACATCTCTGCCAATCTTTGCTGTGAGTTAACATAACTCTATCCTTTGTCTTTATCCACCGTTGTCTGCAAGAGTCAAAACTATTGCCCCCATCCATGCCAAATTTTGCACACACACTCCTTGGCTACCCCTCATTTCTCACATGCCCCTCATCTAGCGCCACCGTGAGGCTGATTCTTGCTAAACACATTTTTGGACACTGCTGCTACAGATTTTGCCCTGAAATCACGCAAAGCGGTACACAGTATCTCTAAAGTCATGTCATCAATGGATCTGTCCCATTTTCCCATATTCCCTCCTGATTGGCTACCATTGCCTTCTAAAGTTTGTGTACGCAACCTGACGGTCGCTTATCTCCCGATGTAGGGAGTCTATATGTCAAGATGGAGAACTCAAGCAACAGTGAAATTGTACCATAAGCAGCAATGGTGTTATGTAACTACTGTAAGTACATTTACTTAAGTACAATTTAGAGGTATTTGTACTTTACTGGAGTATCCAAGTATTCCAATTTCCAATACTTTTACTTCTACTCCACTACATCTCAGATCCAAATATTGTACTTTTACTACATTACAATCTATTCAAAACTTTAGTTACTAGTTACTTTTAAGATATAAATTATAATATTATAAAACATACATTCACCACTTTAACCCCATTTTAGACCTAGGCTACTTGAAAATAGCCGATCGGATCTACAAGCTATACGATGGCTTTTTTCAAACATTTTCTACTTTTACTTTTGGTTCTTTAAGTATATTTACATACTTTCATACTTTTACTCAAGTACATTATTAATTCCGGACTTTTACTTTACTTTACTACTAATGCAGTATTGATACGTTTACTTAAGTAATACATTTGAGTACTTTTTCCACCGACAAATATATGTCAAGATGGAGAATTCAAGCACCAGTAAAATTGTACCATAAGCAGTGTGAGAACATACATGGCAGTTGACAAACATTATAGTCATTTATATCTGTCCATTTCATGATCAACGTGTTACAATCTCCAGTCGTTATACCCCCTCTTCATTTGGACCCATTTGGAACTCTCTATACAGTAGCTCGACAACCTAGAGAGAGAGACGAGATTATTAGAGAAAGCATTGTTTGAAGAATCAAAGGAGGCCTTTATTGGCAGCAAAGACAATGTTTTCTCACAAAGGGGTCTTCTCAAATTGTTTGTCCTTGGAAAAAGGTCTGGCGTGCCGTGAATGGAGTGTCCAGTGTTTTGAGTCTGACTAATTGCTTGCCCTCCAACCTTAGGCTATCTCTGTGTGCTCCAGAATCAGTAGAGGTTGTGTCCCAACAGCCACTTAACCCCAAACACTCACAGCATATCTAACTAGCGGGCAGGGGATGAGACAAAGCAGGGCATCAGACTCCATTCTTCAGTCTTCACACATCCATCCATCCATCCTTCCATCCATCCATCCATCCATCCATCCATCCATCCATCCATCCATCCAATTCTCTCCATGTATATCGTCACTGATGGACAGAAACCTTGTATCTCCAAGTTTCACATGTGTATGTTTTTTGTGTTTTTTCCGCTCCAAAATTAAAGTCCTACTTCACCCTAAAAGAGTGTTGCACAAAAATAGCAGATCTACAAGCTGCTTTCAGCTATTTTCTATAATAAAGTAATGGTTTTGGACATACAAGGTTTCCACCCGAAGCGACCATAGTAGGCCATACAGTAGGCCTATGTAGAGCACTGTACTTTAAAATATGCTTAGTTAGAGAGCTGGTATTGGATGAATCAACAATGCAAAATAAAGGGCTATTACAGCTGTAAATTAGATGGTTCTCACTTATTGTGGCTTGGACCTTTCTGAAGTTGATTTACTGATCATGACCACATGGGTGTTAAAGCCACAAATGGGTTTTGAAGGGGGAACCCAGCCTTAAGGCCCATTCCCACTGGGCCAGATAACAGATATCTGGAGATATTTCTCCAGATATTTTTCCATGCAAAGTGGAAAAAAAATATTTGCCACAGATAAAAGTATCTGTGGCAAATATCTGTGGTAGACTTTTTTTTTATCTGTATCTACCATCCACTTTGCATGGAAAAATATCTGGAGAAATATCTCCAGATATCTGTTATCTGGCCCAGTGGGAATGGGCCTTTAGCCTGACAGGTATTGAGTCTGCTAGCTGAGTATGATAAAGTGCTTATTGATCTGTCTGGGGTGAGAGAGAGTGTGTAGTACAGTTTAGCGGCCAGCCAGCTGTCATATTTGTGAGGAATGTATGCAGCCTTCAAAATAATACATAAAGATAGTGACAGACCTGTCATAACGCTTTGACTCGACCATCTTGCACGGTATTCAGTGAATAATACCGTGCAGCCGTCGAGAAGACCTTGGGGAAAGACACCCACTGTGTCTGTCTGCCTTGACAAGCTAGAAAGCCTCTCTAAGAGAAAATATTTATCCTGTAACAATTTTCTAAAGGCCATTCCACACCAGCCAGTGGTGTGGGTTGGCTTTACATGTGTATGAGTCTTAGCCTGAGATTCCCCCCACCATACAGACCAATCAGAAGCCGCGAGTGGTTTTCCGTTTGTACGTGGCAATAGGCTTTCCAGACTCTGTAGCGAGTGAGAAAAGCAGTAGTAGTCTGGATCCCAGGCTATACAAGGCTACTCCACAGGTTGTCAAAGTGTGAGAGCGCCCCCCAGGGGCAAACACCAACTTGAACACCAACAGCTGAACTTAGGTATGACCCCAGCCGGGTCATACCTCTCCAACTGATCCAAAACGCTGCGGCATTCCACAGCCTCCACTGGCTCCCGGTTGCGGCCCGCACTGAATACAAAACACTGATGCTGACCTTCAAAGCAGCCAAAGGTATGGCTCCTCCATACCTCCAAGACCTGATCAACGCCTACACCCCCACCCGTTCACTTAGATCAGCCAACACAGGGAGGCTGACAGAACCCTCGCTAAAAACTCCAGGGCAAAAATCCACTCGTCCGAGACAGTTTGCCCTCCTGGCCCCCAAGTTGTGGAATAAACTCCCTGTCGCACTTAGAACAACGGACTCACTCGCTAGCTTTCGCCGTGGACTGAAGACCCACCTCTTCAGACTCCACCTAAACCCTTAGCACTACAGAAAATCAATGACCATACATGAAGATAGTTAGCATTTGTATTTAGTTTTTTTTTAGAACTTTGATTTTATTGTGTTTTTTTCTAGATAGATATCCATTTGCACTTGTTATATTGCTGTTGATGTACTGACATATTATCTTGTGATGTTTTGTATCTGCTTATTGTAAGTCGCTTTGGATTAAAAGCGTCTGCTAAATGCCTAAACTGTAACTGTAAACTGTCATAGAGACACACAGCCTGCCTACAAATTCACGCCCCCAATTGAGACAGCGGCCCCACTTCGGGTAAGGGAGAACGGTGTACTGCAGCTGCCAATGCAATCCTTATGAGAGGCATCGTAAAATACTGTAATTTAAATGAAGTGTCCCATTTGTTTGATTTGTCCTTTTTAATGTGATATAACTGCCATCACAATATACAACCCTCTAAAAGTGCTAGCATTGGAAATGTTAAGTTTAAGTGGCCGCATGGTATATAGTACGTCACGGACGCATCCCTTGATGTTTTCAATACCCGGATATGCTTCTCTCTCATGTATATGGGCTATTTATTTCCATCTGCCGTCTTGCAAGACTTGTTTTTGGATTAATACAAACCTGGAGAATTCACTCTGTAGTTGAAAATTGCTGTGAGGCGTTGTGAGCATGTAGATTGGCTATTTTCACAATTTCTGCCTCTAATATTTGACTATATGGCCAATGTTTAATTTGTAATTTTAGAGGCATTAAAAAGTGCTCAAATTGTCACTTTAAAATCGTGCAGATACCCTCTATACACTTAAACTTTATGCTGTTTTGTTTACTGCTGAGTGAAAAAATGTTGAACATTAAGTTAATCATCTGGGGGCCCCCCAAAATAATTTGGGGACCCCCCTGGGGGTCCCGACCCACAGGTTGAGAACCACTGCTCTATACCAGGGTTTAGCATAGAAGAGCTGGATATACACCGTACCATTAATGTAATGAGGGCTCTGAGATGCCTCCATCTCTGACCATTCATCTGCAGCTAATTACTGTGTTGTGTCACATTATGTTGCTAATCCCTTCCGTGTACATATGTAGCTGAGATTTGGCTTTAATTAAAAAACAATTACTGATGAGCACCGAGCAGCCACATTGGACTGCCAAGTATGCCAATTAATTGACTGTGTTCCATGGATAATGTCAATATGGTTCGAGGAAAGGATGTGAAGGAGAGGGAGAGAGAGAGAGAGAGAGAATGTTTGATTCTCCTTCTCGCTGCTTCCTCTTCTCCCTTTTTGCCAGACCCAGGGGGTCGGCCTACATAAGGCTTTGTCGGTCTGTCGGTCGGTCGGTCGGTCCCTCTTTTCCTCAGTGTCCCTCTTTTCCTCAGTGTGCCTGTGTTTGCCTCTGACTGCTCATCTGCCCCTCCCTTCCCTTGCTCGGCTGATTGCCTTGAGTGCCGTCACCTGTACGGGACCAGCTGAGTTGAGTTGGCTGACGAGCTGCTGAGACTATAAATTCCTGTGTGTTCATGTGTTAGTTCAGTGCTGCAAAACATTTGCCCCACAGCCATACTAGTGAAAACAGCCCATCTACAAGCTCACAAACATTTCCAGCTGCTCAGCCTATAAAATCCTGTGTGTTCATGTGTTAGTTCAGTGCCATACTAGTCAAAACAGCCGATCTACAAGCTCACTACGCTTTGTTGCTGAGACTATAAAATCCTGTGTGTTCATGTGTTAGTTCAGTGCCATACTAGTGAAAACAGCCGATCTACAAGCTCACTACGCTTTGTTGCTGAGACTATAAAATCCTGTGTGTTCATGTGTTAGTTCAGTGCCATACTAGTTTTCATTGCGGGTCTGGCACAACCAGGTGACCTGGTCTAGTTGGAAAACAACGAAAACTAGAAAGGTGCATTTCTGGGAAATTGCAAGTGTGGTTGCACTGACGCGAGTCGCAAGGAATCCACTGGGAACTGAATTCCGTCTTACCATTTATATTATATAATGTAATGTCAAGTGAAGCATGACCAACCCTGTCTGATTGGACATTATATTGTCCAAGATATCCATCCTTACTAACCGGATAACATCAGTCAAAAGGTTAACAAAAAGCAGGTTCATTTTGCTGGCAAAGAATTTTCGTCTGGTGAATTTGATGTCAGGTGAAGCATGTGAAGCATGTCAAGGGAAGCATGACCGATCCTGCAATCCAGTCTGATAGGACATTATAATGATGGGAGTTCACGCCAAACGAATTTCACTCTCTTTACACCTATAAACCAGAGATGAGAGAGAGAAAGAGAGAGAGAAAGCGAGAGAGAGAGAGAGAGAGAGAGAGAGAGAGAGAGAGAGAGAGAGAGAGAGAGAGAGAAAGGTATACACAGTCAAACATCCAGATTGACAGGAGAAAACAGGCAGAAATACAGTCGTGGATGTCAGTATTGGTCAGTGAGAGAAAAGACAAAATGAGAGACGAAAATGAGTAATCTGGCACCTGTAGCCAAGGGCTTGTGGCTACGGCACGATACAATGCGGTCTATATCCTATGATGGAAGACATATCTACTTTGCTCTGCTGTAGGGAAGAATCAGGGGTCCAAGGCCTGGATATATAACTATATTACCTTTGGGCTGTTGTAATCTTAGGAACAGTAGACCCTTTTCTAGTAAGCCTAGCTTCGCTTCTCCGAGGTGCAAGGTCATGAAGTCGATAGGGAACTTGGGTTCTCCTTGAACCTAGTTCTTCAGTGGGCTTTCGTAAGCGTAGTTTCGCTTCACAACACAAGGTGTAAGTTTGTGAAGTCGAAGCAAATGTACTTTTACTTTTTACTCAAAGTTTTTGTACTCTTACTTTTGATACATTTTCTGGAATAGTACTTTAACTTGAACTTTGTGTATTTCACTCAAGTAACAATAATCTTACTTTGAGTAGGTGTTTTCAGTACTCTTTCCACTTCTAAAAAATTGACCTGGGTCAGTTTTGACACTGTAAGAGATGAATTAACAGTCGGGAGTTGATTTTGCGGTGTAATTTTGAACCACTGCTATCATTACTCTTACTTACAGCATGCTTGCTGTTGCCTTATACGCGTAGCTCGATGTTCCGGTATGATGCATTGACAGACATTTGATGGGAGTTTAGTTGACAGTGTTGGTCTATCTACCGGTATATAGATTTTCAGCTGCCGATTTTCTGACACATAATGCAAGTGGTTCAGAAACATCAATAAAAGCAAGCTGTGTGTTACGTGTCTTTACAGGGCTGCCTCTTTGTGGGACTTTTCAACTGTGAGCACAACCTTGACTGAAGTTTGCCCACTTCTAGCTGGTACGACCCACTGGACACTTTAGCCTGATTTATATTTCTTATTATCTTGTTATTCAAAGCATGTTGATCTGCTCATTTTGGAAATGTTTGAATGTTTTAGAAAAAGGAAATATTTCAAATTCCTTTTAAAATAATGACATACCCAACATAGGTTTTGAAGTGATTGTTTTTCGTGTGTGTGCGTGTGTGCATGCACGTGTGTGCGTGAGCACATACATACATTTTAGTGTATCTATATATGTGTGCGTGTGTATTATGTAAATGTTATGTGCTCATATTCTGTGTATACTGCATGCTGTGTTTCTGTTTTCTCGAGTCGGTGTATGCGTGCAGGTCTGTGTGACTTCATGCACAACACAAGCTTGTGCGTGTGTGCATGCTTGCGTTTCTGTGTGTGTGTGTGTGTGTGTGTGTGTGTGTGTGAGTGAGAGAGAGAATAATTGAAATAGGCCAAGGTTGTTAAGTGTCCTCAGGGAAACTGGGACAATCTCAGTCAGGAAATGAGAACATGCATGCATGCACAGTAGCCTTACGGGTCCATTTGGTTCCATCTGTACACTCTTCACACAGTTAAGATAACACAATGTTGCTTGAACACTGATACTGTAGCTAGCTATGCATGGAAACTGCGCCCAGAGGCCTGATACAACAGGTGTGTGTGTGTGTGTGTGTGTGTGTGTGTGTGTGTGTGTGTGTGTGTGTGTGTGTGTGTGTGTGTGTGTGTGTGTGTGTGTGTGTATGTGTGTGCGTGTGCGTGTGTGTGCGTGTGTGTGTGTGTGCATGCATGCATGTCATGTCATGTCATGTCTGTAATTCATTCATGTATTGTCATTTTCACACTGTATGAATACTGCTCACTATACACCTCTCTCTGTCTCTCTCTCTCTGTCTCTTTATGACTTTAATTCTATCTTGTTCTCCCTCTCTTTCTATTTCAACAGTTGCCATGGAAACAGTTTTGCTCTTCCTTTCTGGTAAGTGCTCCCGTACTCACCAAATCCACGCACACATGCACGCACGCACGCACGCACGCACGCACATAGAGAGGTGGGGGAGACACACTCCCGTGTTCATCCCAGTTGTCCACAGGGGGGCAGTATGGGGACAGGTAGTGGCGTGACATGAATAGTTTTGGGTGTGGCTCTGTGCCTCGGGCATCTTGCTGACTGTACTGTCTGCGAGGAGTAAATGGAATATAATTAAATGTAACACACACACACACACACACACACACACACACACACACACACACACACACACACACCTAAGACAGATAGTTTGTGAGGTGCCGGGTAATGAGCCATGTGGTTGATGGTTGATTAGATCATTCAAAGTTAATTGACACTTGGAGCTAATGTTTGTAAAATAATAAGATGAAGGGAAACTGTGTGCGTGCGTGCGTGCGTGTGTGTGCGCGTATGCGTGTGTGTGTGTGGGTGGGTGCATGCATTCACAGTAAAAGCCACCTTCCCACCAGACTCAATCTTTCCATCTGGTTCCGCTCCACTGTCCCTCATTGCTTGCACCACACCACAGGACAGGTCACTGAAACACGCTCACACACCATGAACGGCTGTTATGCATATAAATGGAATGTACAGAATGGTGGAACTCGTCTTCAAAATATCATGCCTTCTCGGTGTGAATGTACAAAAGATTCCTGTGTAATTCCGTTCATGTTTCATCTCTGTGATAACCCAGACATTCTTACATCTTTGACAGCTAATACATCAGATGTTGTTGAGGTTGATGAAGAGTCTAGAGAAGTGTCTGTATTAGAGAGAGTCTGCACTTTTGACCCTAGCCTAGAGGAAGCCTTTATGACCACAGTCCTTAAATACCAACCACTTCTACATACCATCTCAGAGCTGGGCTATAAGTGCAGAGTGCAGACTGCAGTTTTTATATTTGGTAGCCTAGGACATGCCTACAGATTGGTTGTTAGAGGGTTTCAACAACTTGGGATGCACAAAAAGGAGGCAAAAAGGCTGGCAAAGTTCTGTGCTGTCTCTGCCATGATTGGTAGCCACTGCCAGACGCTGTTAGTTATAACCATATAGAGTAATGAGTGATATGCTTATTGTGTGTGTGTGTTTAATATGTGTGTCCTTGTATGCTCTCCTCTATGTGAACATTGTCCACATAAAAGCATTTCATGGTGATTTTGGTGATGTTGATGACTATTGCCAGCAGGCTACACAGTATAATCCTCAATGTTCATTGTGATTATTTTTAACTCTGAGAGTGTGCATATATGTATTCACCCTCTGAGCTAAATGAACACAGAGGATCTTTTCTTTCTCGTTGTCCAATAATCCTCTGCTCTCCTCTCTAGCAGCTGTAGCAGCCAGTGGTGCACATGGTGAGTAATTCATAACAAGCCACATACTATACAACTCCATATAATGTACGGTACATACTGTAGTGTACATGCATACTGTACAAGCATACTTACAGTACATGCATGTACTGTATACAGTACGTGTGATACTGCCTGCTGTCGTCTTGTTCTGCGTGCACTAAACTCAACTCTTAAGGGGAGCACACACTGAACGCGGACGGCTGCGCAGCGTCGCATCGCGGTATCGACGCACGTGAAGTGCCGCGCGGTAACCCCAACTGGATGCGGTGCGCTGCCACACAGCACATCCATTTCCCCCGGTGGGGAGAAGCATGGGAGAACATGTTCAACGCGCGGCAACGCTGCACAAATAGAACAGTGGCGTATCGCCGCGGCAGACCCGCGGTAGCTTCCGCGCCGCATCCGCGTCCAGTGTGTGTTCCCCTTCAGTTAGAGACTCTTTAGGGACCACATGGTTGGTCAACTGAAATCACATCAATACATACATACAGTATATGTATGCAATAACTGTTGCAATAAATGTTTTTTATCAAACATTGTCAGTATGATGTTCATTGCATGCTTTCCAACGTGTGTGTGTGTGTGTGTGTGTGTGTGTGTGTGTGTGTGTGTGTGTGTGTGTGTGTGTGTGTGTGTGTGTGTGTGTGTGTGTGTGTGTGTGTGTGTGTGTGTGTGTGTGGCTCTTTATAGATGGCAAGGAGGATGGAAAGGAGGATGGCAAGGAGGATATTAAAAACCACTTTGTCTATGGTAAGTGTATGTTGATACTGTAGCTCTTATCAAATGACATCACTGCACAGTAGTGGTTAGAGCATTGGTTCTCAAACTCCTTCATGTCAAAGACCCCCACGTGAACATGTATTTGGCCCCATCGGAACATATTTCGTATCATACAAGATTTGTGTTGTTAAAATGGTTTAAAAATATTCAAAACATTTTCTCACGATTTTTTTTAAAGTAGCAGATCTACAAGCTCACAATGCTTTGTGGTGCCATGCATTGTGAGCTTGTAGATCTGCTATTGCCAAAATTATCTCATTTTGCTGGGGACACCCTGCAACCCCCCCCCCCCACCCCACCCCACCCCACCCCACCCAAGGACCCCTGGTGGTGTGTGTGTGTGTGTGTGTGTGTGTGTGTGTGTGTGTGTGTGTGTGTGTGTGTCTGTGTCTACACTGTAACTGTAACTGTGTCTCATTAATCTCTTTTCAAATGTCTCTGTAGACTATGAGAGCCTCAGGATTGGAGGACTGGCATTTGCTGTGGTTCTGTTTTTAATGGGCATCCTTCTCATCCTCAGTAAGTCATCCTGTGTGTGTGTGTGTGTGTGTGTGTGTGTGTGTGTGTGTGTGTGTGCGTGCGTGCGTGCGTGCGTGCGTGCGTGCGTGCGTGCGTGCGCGTGTGCGTGTGCGTTTGCGTGTGCGCGCGCGCGTGTGCGTGCGTGCGTGCGTGAGTTTGCTTCTACCTGTCAGGTCATTTCATGTGGATATGCATGTAGTCCACTCTGTTGGTGCTCCTAGTCAATAAATGACCACAGTGGCTTTGTGTTTAGAGAGTCCGCCCTGAGATTGGGAGGTCCAAGTTCGTTCCCCCTGCCGGGTCATACCATATAAAAATGGGACCCAATGCCTCCCTGCTTGGCACTGAGCTGCTTGAAACTCAGCGTCCCTGTGAAATGTCCAGGGGGTGTACTTGTACATCAAGCTGCCTCACGCTACAGAAACAGGAGATAGGCTCCATGGGCAACATCATGGAGCATCAACATGTCCGTACACGGACAAAAGACTTGTCCTTGTCCGTGGCACTTTTTTTATTTATTTAAAAAATATATAATGTTCTTATTTTGATCATATCGTCATTGTCGGGCAGAAACCTTGTATCTCCAAGTTTCAAATTTGTACATTTATTCGCAAAGTAAAGCCCTGCTTCATCAGACAAGGCCGTCGCACAAAAGCAATGAAAACAGCAGATCTACAAGCACACAACGCCTCGCGGTGCGAGGTGTTGTGTGCTTGTAGATCGGCTGTTTTCAGTAGTTTAAATCATTTTAAAAATGATAACTACAAAACAAACGGTTTTGGACATACAAGGTTTCCACCCGACAGCGTCAATATGACCCAGTTACCGAATGTCAAGTCTTGTTATGGTCATTCAGGGGTAGCTCTTTATATGTTTCTGGAAATATTATTGTCCGTTCACTCTAAATGTCCATGGCAGAAATGTAATTTTGCCAAAAATGTCCTCCCAACAAGCCAACGTGGCGATGACCCCTGGCAGTCGGTTATGAGCGTAGTCCAGTCTGTTAAATAAATGAAACGGGTTATGATGTGCTAATGATTCATTCACCCTCATTTAATGTGTAACATTTGACTTGCGATGGCTTTTTTCACCTTTGGAAAAAGGTTAATGGTTGATGTGATGTTTGCAGGTCGACGGTGTCGCTGCAGTGCCGAGCAGCAGAAACCCAGGTATGTTGATGTCTCTCTGTCTCTGATTGGACGATGGCTGTTAGACTGGATCCAGTCCTTCTCTCTGATTGGACCATGGCTGTTAGCCTGGATCTTGTCCTTCTCTCTGATTGGACCATGGCTGTTAGCCTGGATCCAGTACTTGAGAGTTATTTGTGCTTTACTGGAGTATTTCCAAATTCCAATACTTTTACTTCTACTCCACTACTTCTCAGATCAAACTATTGTACTTTTACTCCACTCAGGGCCGGTTCTTGGCATAAGCAATATAAGCGATCGCTTAGGGCCACAACCACTAAGGGGGCCATATCACAGGGAGACATTTTTTCCCCTTATTTGTTGTTACATTATGTCATGGTGCAACTCAGGAGATGTAGCACCCAATTGCAGAATAGACAGTCAGAGGCAGAGCAGTTCAAATTCACGGTGATTTATTCTCCAAAACACAGGAATACAAGAACATTATGTAGGAGAATACTGGAAACACTAGGATAACATAACTAAGACTAAACACCATAACAACATCTAAGATTCGGACTGAGGGTTTAAATAGACATAGGGTAACCAGACACAGGTAGAGCAAACAAGTAATCACAGGGAGGTAAGACGAGACAGGTTACAGTAACTAGGCAAAAATGGAAACACTGGGAGCAATACTAAATAATAAAAGCATACAGTATCACCTATCCAAAAATCTGCGTTATTATTTTAACATGCAATAAACATAAATAAAGATCTCACACAAGACACAACAGAATCATTGTAAAATATGCCACTGCTGCTGTGCCCCCTCCCCCTTCCTCCTTCGGTCCTTCCCCATAATCCCCAACTTCACTTTAAAGAGGTGGTGCCATAGTTTTGTACTTTTTCAGTTTCTCATGTGTCTAGGAGGTTGAAAGTACTTCATTAGACCCCCTGGTGTGGTTTTTATGAGCAGTTATGTATTCTCTTGGTATTTGTTTGTTTTCTCTTGGAGGCTGCCAACTTGTGGTCAAAAGTGTCAGTTAAAAAACACAGATACCATTACATCACAGGTTCAACTCCTCCCCTAATTATCATTCACCCAACACTGTGGGGTGTGGCTAACTTCAGCTGGGTCATCCATAACATCATGACATCCATGCATACTTAATGAACTGGGGGTGTGGCCACTCTTTCTGTATACTTTTTTGGAAAAAATCTTCCTCCTAGTATAATCATAATACCTGATAATCATGTTTTAGAGGGGGGAAAAATCATGGCACCACCTCTTTAAGTTGCAGAGGGCCACCTGAGTCCTAGAACCGGCACTGCCTCCATTACATGTATTTGAAAACTTTAGTTACTAGTTTTGTAGATTGGATTATTATTACAAAACATGCAATAACCACATTGACCGACTATATAGGGTTTTGTCCTTTTGATTTGTATACATTTGAAAACTTGAAATGGGACATTCTGCATAATAAGAGTACTTTAACTTTTTATTACTTTAAGTACATTTTGATGCTGATATCTTTGTACTTTAACTGTTCTGCTGCTGTTGACGGTGCTCACCGTCATTGAAAGGGTTAATACCATGGCGCCGTTGACGGTGAGGACTGTGAATCTTACTGTATATACAGTAAAGATATTATTACTTACTGTACGTCGCTCCGGTCCCGCCCGCATCGGCAATGTCCGCGATTTGTTTACAACGCACGTCGGGCGTGCACGCGAAGTTAACGTCCTCCATAGTAAATCCATTGAGAGGCCCATAAAGAGACCTCATTTTCTCCAAAAGGGACATTCTTATACAAAGGATGGTCTCCACTCTTCCATACTGTATACAAAAGGTGGGCGCAGCCATGTTCTCTTGTGGGCCCACACTGTCATGTGACTAGATGACGTAATCGTTGCCGTCAAGTGATAATCCAAAAAAACAAAAACAAACCCCTTCCGGCCCTTCAAAATAATAGCGGCGGCCTATGGAGGAAACGGCGTGGCACCGAGGCACCAAGCAACTTTCAGATTAAGAGGCACTAATTGTGTTAAGTCAAGTATATTCTGAATACCAGACTTTTACTCAACGGAGTATTCTTACATTGTTGTATTGATATTTTTAAAAACTAACCTTTTTCCACCACTGCTGAGGATCCAATAAGAGCATATCTGTTACCAGACATATACTGTATATCTGTTTTTCTCATCATGATGACAAGCTGTTTTATTGTCACCTCAGGGCTCCCAGTGACCATGAGGCTCAGGAAGAGAACCTGATTGTCTCCAAGGGTGAGGACCACGTCTTAACTATAATTCCCCCCACCCCACACCCTAAACATCTGTCCCTGTCTCTTACTCCATGTCAGTTAAACATAAAAGTGAGAGAGATTTATTCAGAGTTTGTTTGTATGTTGCACATGTGACAAACTGAGGGAGGGTGAGAGAGACACACATGGTTTGGATATCCAATGTTGCCATGCAATCTATAAATATTAATTAAAAAAAACAACGCACAAGTTAAGGTGGCTTTCTATTCTACATTCTAGTTAAGTTTCAATTTTGTTTTCAATTGCATGGCTTTTGGATTTTACATGCTCACAACGCCTCGCGTTGCGAGGTGTTGTGAGCATGTAGATCGGCTATTTTCACAATTTCTGCCTCTAATATTTGATAATTTGGCCCCCTAGGGGGCCCGACCCACAGGTTGAGAACCACTGGAATAGGCTGCATTTTAATACATTCAGAGAGGATTTGAATTGCTATTTTCATTATCAACTCATATCATTTGGTGCTGGGGACTTTCCTCTGGGGGTGGCTGAAACCTGTTTGTGTGTTCCAAAAATTCCCCAGAAATAGATAGAGAGAGGGGGGGGGGCATAATCCATCTGCTTGAAACAAATCATTCATCCTTGATCTCTTTCAGCTGCAGTGGCTGCCAAAGAAACAAACGCTGAGAACTGAACCAACTCCTCTGGACTGGACTGCCTCCTGAAATTATTGTCAATCTTAGCTGATGTCAAACCTAGAGTACCGGATGATAATCACTATTCAACGTGAAGTTAAATCAATTTTGATGAATTGGCTACAGCAGGGATACTCAAACTTCTGAACTTGTGGGCCACATTACAAAAATGTCAAGGGGCCACGGGCCAGCTGATAAAATGACATTACTTGATAACTTCTCTCTTTTATTTGCTTTATTTCCACATAACATAAGACAAGCGCAATGTGCATTATTTTATGGCTTGGAATTCCATTTATATTCTGTCAATGACACTATTTATAATCAAAGTAATTTGCTACATTTTCTCTCTTGTTAATAATTCTGTGCAATTAGCATATCCACACAAACACTAAAACAAACTAATGTACATTTTTCTGCTATTTGTCTGGGTTGTTGTCTGCCTGCTATCAAGCGGGATAACTTTAAAGATAGCTGAGCACATCTCTCTTTCAATTGCTTCACAATGTTATGTATGACTTGGCCCACATTCAACACAAATGGCTTTTTACAGAAAATAAACTTGTGAAAATAGATAGTTATGGCTAAAGAAAATCAAATCAAATCAAAAAATCTACTTAAAATAGATTACACAGACTGTTTAGCTACCAAATGGCTAATGATGCAGTTAAGTAGAGCTACAGTACATTCTCTTTCATTTGATTTGTATTAGGCCTACAATGTCGTTTTGGGTATGCTAATTAGTTGGGCAGAGCCACTGGTAAAAAAAAAGTCAGCTAAAATCGGCGATTTCAATGGCCGCTTTCAAGATGTTTTGGCCATTACCTCTGGAACGGAAGGTCCAATCTGCTCAGTTTAAAGCGTGTTGGATGCGTGACTTCAAGGACATTAAGCTGATGGGCCAGTCAAAATTGTGCCGCGGGCCGAAGTTTGAGTATCACTGGGCTACAGTATATGACAGGGTAAGGGGTGGGGGTTAAGTTATAAGGAGCTCTAATGTGTACATAAACCTTGTGACCTGCACATGACCCGAGTCTAGGCCGCAGTTCCACGCTTTGTTGTGACCGTGCCCGTCTGCCCGTGCTGTCGTCCAGTTTGTAACGTGCCTTTCTGCTAATGGGTCTCTCTCCAGTTCTTTGTCTTAGCCAGTAGCACCTTCTGCACAAGATTGTCAATGAGGATCAATTCTGGGACAGAAAAAAAAGAGAGAAAAAAATCTGTTGTTAACTTGTTGTGCTGTCCATTGTGCTATGTTTTGTATTACTATTGTATTTTAGTATTTGTTATGATCTTTGGTACACCAATTGTCCTTGACACAATTTTTCACCTTTAGATCGTAAGATATATACCTACCTACACATGGTATGAATAGCAGCTTACACATAAATAATAATAATAGAAATATCCTGTGTGTAGGTTCAATGTGTGTGTGTGCACGTGTGTGCGTATGTGCATTCACATGTGTGTGCGCGTGTTTACATGTTAACTGTGATGGCCTTCTACAGTTTAAACTGTATGACAATCTCAACTGCCATGGTTTACTGATGAGCACAGACAGCTCTGTATGAGCTCACCCTCCTCTCAGCTGGGTCACTGCCGCATCCTGGATGCCCATGCGTCGTCTGCTCTGTCACTGGCTCAACTCCACGTCAATCCATT
Organism: Nannobrachium achirus; assembly: GCF_963921795.1. Classification (NCBI taxonomy): domain Eukaryota; kingdom Metazoa; phylum Chordata; class Actinopteri; order Myctophiformes; family Myctophidae; genus Nannobrachium; species Nannobrachium achirus. The sequence continues at coordinate 41,804,576 of NC_137817.1, forward strand.
CTAGGATGACGATGTGATTGGTCGAATGTCCTCGTGTCTGCCTTGTCTCGTACGAGCTTTGCCGCGTAGTCTTGAGCACTCATGCATTTTCTGCGTGTGTAGGGGTGCAGAAGTCAATCAAACGAATCGATTTAACCGATTAATAAAATATTTGATAGCATATCTTTTTACATTTTCAAGCTGTTTTTGTAGGAGACATTATACGACATACAGCCGTATACAGTAAAACAGTGCTAAAGTAGTTACTATTCAACTGGTTGATTCAAGTTGGTTGATTATAACAAATAATGAATTTACAAAAGATGCAAACACATATGTTAAAAAGATTGACAATCTTGATTATTCCATTAATCAAAAAAGCAATCGATAGAATAATCATTATAAAATAATCGATTCTTGCGGACCTACTTGTGTGTGCGTGCGCGTGTCTGTGTGTGTGTGTGTGTGTGTGTGTGTGTGTGTGTACAGTATGTACTCTTGCATGTGTCTGTGTGTTTGTGTATGTTGGGTCTGAGAGAGGGCGGAAGATTAAAACTGCAGATATGTGCCAGACTACAGTATTAGAAGCCTATTAGAAGTATCGAGAGAAACTAGATGAACGTCCATTCATGGTGAACCCATACTATTTACAGTAGGTCAGGCGGCATTCACTAATAGGGGTCCAACAAAGTAGCACTGTTTTAAAGACATCATCTCGACAAATAATACTCAAAAGCTGTTTTTATCCTGTGCATGAGGCTTTGTTGTGTAGCAGCAGTCTGTGATTTTGGCATAAGAAATAAAGGTTTCTGAACACAAAGTATACTGTGTGTAATGTGGTAATTTACCATAGATGACTCGTGGTAGGCAGTAGTGGAAAGTAACTAAGTGCACTCAAGTACACTTTTAAGGTACTTTTACTTTACTTGAGTATTTCCATGTTTTAATACTTTATACTTCTACTCCACTACATCTCAGAGGCAAATATTGTGCTTTTTACTTCACTACAGATGTATATTTGCGATTCTTGCAACCATACTGTAGGTCGCAGTTTATTGTGTGAACCGTCACAGCTTGACTGTATCTCTGTCTGTCTGTAACACCTGACATTGTGGTTCCCCTGACACATCACTGTGACATCACAGTGATGTCAGATACTCAGAGCAGAGATCTCCATATATGGGTATAAAAGGCTGACACATCACTGTGACATCACAGGTGACATCACAGTGATGTCAGATACTCAGAGCACCGATCTCCATATGGGCATAAAAGGGATCTCCATATATGGGCATAAAAGGGATCGTATGTACGATGTCAGACATCAGAATCCATATACTGTATGGCCAAGACAGATGGCCAAGAAAGATAGCGTGACCTCGCTTCGCCCTAAGGCGTCTTACTGGTTATTATAACCAAACCCCTAATTTATACTTCAGCTATTAGAAAATAGACGATCTGCAGTAAATCTGCTGAACATTTTTGAAATATTTTTGAAACAATTTACTTCTACTTTTGGCACTTTAAGTATAGTTTGTGCCCAATATCTTTGTACTGTACTTTTACTGAAGTAACATTTTGGATGCAGGACTTTTACTTGAATACGGAGTGTTTCTACATTGTATTGATACTTTTGTTGAAAGAAATCGGAGTACTTATTGCAACGCTTACGGCATGGTTTTCTAAAGGCCCAGGGAATCCAGTTTTCACAAGACAATTTCACTGTTTTTGAAAACCAATCTGCCCACGTTTAAATTCAATGACAGCCAAGGTTGTATGGCGCCATGCCTAATGGCTGCAAATCCAGTAGCAGAGAATATATAGTGTAATATTCACCATGTTTCAATGACTCCAAAGGTCATAACATCTAACAGTTTTATTGGACATCAAAGTCCAGACTTTATGAGCCCTGGGAGTGTGGAGTCGGAAAGGGAAGGGCTGGATTTCGAACGTGACATTACGCAGTAGAATGCCTCAGTGTTGATTTAACTCAGAGAGTGTAGAAATATAACCAAATGGACCCGTAAAGGGTCCATTTGGTTACATTTGCACACTCTCAGAGTTACAAATGTATACACTGACTCCGCCAAATTTACTGTGTAGGTGTGTGTGACTGTGTGTGCAAGTATGAGTGTGTGTGTGTGTGTGTGTGTGTGTGTGTGTGTGTGTGTGTGTGTGTGTGTGTGTGTGTGTGTGTGTGTGTGTGTGTGTGTGTGTGTGTGTGTGCACGCGCGCGCGCGCGTGCATATTTGTGTTAGGGGGTGTGTCTGTCAGGTAAGCGTCAGTCTGCTCTGTACCTGCCCCTGACACACAGGAGACCACACACACACACCTGACCTGACCGAAGGGAAGCGCAGCAAGTCTCTGCCAGAAGAGGTGAGTTCTGCCTCCAGTTCATACTATTGGCTCTATACACACACTTCAAGCTTAAAATCTTTCCATTGGGCTTCAGGAGTTTCAGTTGTTGCTTATTTGAGCGCTTACTTAGAGTAGGTATTGCACTCTTCAGGATGTTTGTATACTGTACATTAGGGCAGTGGTGATTTTGTGCCTGCTGGGAGACTTGTCTATATTAAATATTGACAAATAACAAAATAACCAAAAATAACAAATTAAATGACAAAATATTGAAAAATGATGCCATATCGTGACACATTTTGTCAAGATTACGTCAACCTTTTTCTAACTACAATGGCAAATTATGTCAAGAACAGTTATAATCGACAGCAAAAATCTGCTCATCTGATGATCAACTCAATCCTTTACCTGTTACGTTTTGATTAGCTGTTCCACTAATCATAAATGACAAAAATTCAAAACTCTGGAAAAGTCTTGATGTAGGTTTTGAAGGTGGGATTAGAGGACATGTTAAGGGGGGGAGCAAGACCTTCCACTCAACATGAAAGACGGTTTCTCTTCCTTTAACATGTCATTGGCTTCGAGATGGTTGAAGGTTAATGAATAAATATAATACATTAATAAGTAACTGCCTCTTTGCGGATATGTGTTTATGGTCACTGGTGCGTTGGATAGAGCCACACACACACACACACACACACACACACACACACACACACACACACACACACACACTAGTAGATGGGAACAACTACGACAAAATGGAGGTGGGGAATTTCATAATGTGCTAGTTCATGTTGGTTAATGATTACGGTATAGATCTGGAGATTTATGCGTATATGAAAATAACAGTGTGTGTGTGTGTGTGTGTGTGTGTGTGTGTGTGCGTGCGTGCGTGCGTGCGTGCGTGCGTGTGAGAGAGAGAGAGAGAAAGAGAGAAAGAGAGAAAGAGAGAAAGAAAGTGGCAATAATAGGCCTATCCATATCACCCCCTTAAAGGTCAAAGTAATCAGTTTGCTGTAATTGAGGCTACAGTGAGAAAACCTCTGAAGCAAGTCATCAGTTTCCTAGTCTCTCAACCACGACTCATCAAAACTGAAGAATCCAATTACAGTCTCCAACTTTATTAAAATAGAGAGATTACCGAAACCTAATCCATATAAGTCTTTACAATTTAACATACTTCAAATACCAGATTTTCATGCCTTTATTTTGTGTCCTTCAAACTCTGATGGAAAAGGCAGGAGAAATCAGTCTGGCACTCATTTCAACTAAAGACAACCCTGTCTGTTATTCATTTCCCCTCAGTTGTGTCATCTGAACTCACCAACGGTGCTCAAACAGGCCAGCCAACATGTCTTCTGCAGGCGGTAAGTCAGCAACGAGTAACAACCTACTGGATTTCAGAAAAATCTTAAAATAGGAGAATGCAATGATTGATTGATTGATTGAATACTTTATGTCAGATATGTAAACAGCAAGTGGTACAGTAGGACATTAAAGCTAAAGGGATAACACAAAAGAAGTTCTGGATTCCATTGAGGTCCTATGTATTCAATTCATCAACATAGCATGCCCAATTAACTGAATAATAATAATAATCTATCTCTATCATCAACAAATGCACTAGATGTAGGCCTACAAAAAAGACGGGAAAGGTATATTTACCTTCCTTTTTGATCTCCTTTCAGGCCAATTTTTGGAAAAATAAATATATATATTAAAGGATCTTAAGGATATTAAAGGTGGCAGAGCAGTAGAGTGAGCAGTTTCCCATGTTTGTTCTAATTTTGGGTGGTACCAGATCATGGTCGCTTCCTCTAGTGTGGCTGTGAGTGTCACTCACTTTGGAGAAGTAGTTAGACATGTATATGAGGGCTCTTAGGGCAATGTGTCTTTGACTACCTTAAATACTGCAGTCCCAGTGATATTTGCTTAACCCTGTCTTCTACCCTGAGCCATCCCAAACTAGCGATTAGATGGAATTAGATGGGTCATGGGCTTAAGGCCGAGAAGTAGTCATATATCTGAATAACAAAGTTGGAATGCTGGTATAACACAAAGTACGCACCAGTGTACCATGGCACTATTTGAGAGGTTGAGAACCGCTGATGTAACTCTGACTGTCAGAATCAGTTAAAGGTCAGATAAAGGTAAAAGATCAGTGGATTGTTATAGGCTTATAGGCTTCACATAGACTCACACAATAGACTCACCCAGTCCTCTGTGACACATTTCCAAATCCACATAGGTCAGAATGAACCATCACAACAGATCAGTGCACTCTTGTCGCAAACCTGGCCCAACATTTTCCCATACTTCCCCAAAATGTTTTTTATAGTGTTATTTAACCACACATTTAACAAAGGTACTGTACTGTAGCCTACCGTGTATATATTTTAACATTTCTAGACATTTTCTCACTGACCTACTGTACAGTAATTATGGCATGGACCACTGGTTGAAAAACAGTGGCGTAGTGGATATGGCTTCTTGCAAATAACCTAAAACTAGAAATAATTGTTACCCCCGTCTCTCCTCAGCTCCAGTCCCTGACCCTGACGCAGACTTTGTGTATGGTACGTGACCACAACTATTACAAATTAATCTGCTTGAATAGAATTTGTTAACTTTCAGCTATGCTGACACTGAGAACGGCAGGGAATGTAGAAAGTTCACGTAGGCCTACTGTAAAAAAAAAAAGAGATTTCAGACAAACACAGAGGTAGACAAAAGACAGAGTAAATATGAAACGAGGCAAAGAATGAGGAAAGGTGCATGCATACACAGAGCATGATTATAGTGTTTGTATCGTAGTCAGTCTGAGCCAGGATTTCAATAATAGATGACTGTCATATAAGCCAGAATACACAAGGATGAAAACGGAGATGGAATGTAACAAGGAAAGAAAGAGAGAGTGGGATAGGATATACAGATACAGTATGTCAAGTCAAGTCCATTTGTAAAACAAATTTAAAAACAACCAAGGTTGCTTAAGCGCTGCACAGCAGAGAGAGAGAGAGAGAGAGAGAGAGAGAGAAAGAGAGAGAGAGAGAGAGAACAAGGAATGGGTAGGGAGATAGTAATTATGACTTTCTGTAACTTGCAGACTATATCACACTGCGTAATGGAGGTCTGGCCTTTGCTGGCATCATCGTGTTCCTGTCAATCATCCTTCTGTTTGGTGAGTGTGCGTGTGTACTTTGAATTGAGAGAGAGAGAGAGAGAGAGAGAGAGAGAGAGAGAGTGTGTGTGTGTGTGTGTGTGTGTGTGTGTGTGTGTGTGTGTGTGTGTGTGTGTGTGTGTGTGTGTGTGTGTGTGTGTGTGTGTGTGTGTGTGTGTGTGTGTGTGCGTGTGAGAGAGAGAAAGAGAGAGAGAGAGAGGACATACATTTTACACATATGCTGTTTGGTTACCTGGAACAGTATATAGTTTTATACACACACGCACGCACGCACGCACGCACGCACGCACGCACGCACACACACACACACACACACACACGCACACACACACGCACGCACGCACGCACGCACGCACGCACGCACACACACACAAACTTTTGCCTTTGTATTGGGAAATGAGGCACATAAACTGAAGCACATATCCCTCATCACGCCATTCTCATTGTTTGACGAGTTATTGTGTTTGGGGTTACCTTGCTGAGCGAATGGTGAATAGCACTGATGTGTGGGCAGCTGGGTGTTCTCACTAATCACTGATTGTCTCTTTTTCCTCTAAAGGCAACAAGATCCGCAACTGTGGTAAAAAAAGGGTAATTCTACATCAGTGATTCTTAACCTTTGTCTTTTCTAGAACCCCCGTTTTTATATGCATTAAGCTAGGGCGTCACAAGGGGAGGGGAATTGGGACTGAGTTATAGGGCCCAAGGTGGAGGGGCCTTAATTATTTTATACTTTAGCTATTGAAAAATATCAGATATACAAGCTCACAGCGCGGCACCCCAGCACTGAGTGCTGTGTGCGAGCTTGTACATTAGATCTGCTATTTTTCAATAGTTATAAGGCGTAATAATGCGTTCCCAGTCTAAATGGGTTAAACCCCCCCTATATGAACATTCATCGGGAGCCCGCAGTGAATCCTTGTACCCAGGGCCCAGAATTTGGTGCGACACCCCTGCATTATGCCACGGACCACCATTTGATACAATTATCTGTCAATCTACACTGTGTACTTAGTGTTTATTTAACGCTGAGAGTGTACATGTGTACACTCTAGTAGTCTAGAGTCACAAACCCATAAGGGTCCATTTAGAACACTGGTGGTCCCTGGACCAAGGGGTCTACATTAATCAACTAAACTGGGAACTCGTGTGAAATACTCTGGATGTAGAGGCCAAGACCACCTAGGTCCTGTGTAGGTCTTGAATTTGTGGTATTATAAATCAATGCTTTGGTGACATCTGCTGGCCAATACGCAACATTGCGTAAGTAGATAAACAGATGTCAATTCTTAAAACCAGGCAGATCTACAGGCCAGGTAGTTTCCTGACAGGGAACCATAAAACCTTATCATAGAACCATATTTATACATTTTTACTTCAACATGCGTGGTCCCAGCCCACAGTTGTGCTGGTATAAAAATTCTATTCGATTTGTTGCCTCGAAAATGACACCTTTCCATTTGTTTTTCTTTCAGGCAAGACCAGTTGAAGAGGAGTTCTAATTTTATTTTTTGTAAACATGCAATTATTTTGTATTGATAAAGTGTTGACTCATGGCGTCTCTTCATTCTTTATTTTCTTCTGAGCTACAGCAATCTCTAGTCACACTATTCAACGGGGTTACTGTTTCATAGCAACACATGAACATGCAACTTTCATACAACAAACTTCCAGACACGTTCCATCTTCTTTTTCTCGTTTTGCAATGTAGCCAAACGGGTATTACTGTATTCCCAGGGTCTTACTGTAATTCCACAGTACTGACCATGATACTGACGTGATAGTGACCATGATACTGACCATGATACTGACATGATACTGACCTTGATACTCACATGATACTGACCATGATACTCACATGATACTGACCATGATACTCACATGATACTGACCATGATACTGTCAGTCTGACATGATACTGACCATGATACTGACCATGATACTGACATGATACTGACCGTGATACTGACCATGATACTGACCGTGATACTGACCATGATACTGACATGATACTGACCTTGATACTCACATGATACTGACCATGATACTGACGATGATACTGTCAGTCTGACATGATACTGACCATGATACTGACCATGATACTGACATGATACTGACCATGATACTGACATGATACTGACCGTGATACTGACCATGATACTGACATGATACTGACCATGATACTGACCATGATACTGTCAGTCTGACATGATACTCACCATGATACTGACCATGATACTGACGTGATACTGACGTGATACCGAAATGATACTGATCATGATACTGACCATGATATTGACCTTGATACTGGTGTTGGGGAAGCTACTTTGAAAGCGTAGTTTAAGTTAAAACTTCTTCACCATGGCAGTAGGCCTACATTAATAATAATAATAATAATTTGACAGGTACATGGGTAACTTAGTGGTGAGTGTATCTTGTACACAACCAGTCCAGGCCCACCCTCTCAGCTACCATGAACCATCCCACACTTTCAAAATGATCAGGGGTAAGGTGAGCCCGAGATGGAAGGTTAAGCAGTAGCCTGCCTAATCAGTTTGTTTTGGGCTGTTTGGACTTTGGAGCCTTGTTCTTAAGGCCTTTAGGCGCCAATGAAGACGTGGAATGTAAATGTAAGCACATGGACAACAACAGCATAATGTGAGGCACGGAGACAGCATAATTAGATTTCACAATAGATCTCTACATCCCAAACAGTTATAATCTGGTTGTCCCATGTGTAGGTTTTCCTTGTTGGTAACATGTGTACTCTTGCTGTTGTTGTTTTGGGTCAGCGAGGCTAAATCTCATCAAATGGCGGTCTGTGGCATAAATGCTGAATAAATAATGGACCTTAATGTGAAAAGGGTTGAAAACCACTGTTGTACACATGGTAAATATTTGGCTGGCCCATTTTGGTGTCACCACAGCACACCAAAGACATCAAACATATAATTTTCGGAATGTCTGAGTGAGTGTCTGTCTGTCTGAGTGTCTGAGTGTCTGAGTGTCTGTCACAGCGTTTCTCCTCAGTGGCTGGAGCAATTGATCTGAAATCGCATCACCATAAGCATATGCCAAAAATCATGCAGATCGGTACACAGTATCTCTGTAGCCATTAAACGAAACGGGTATTTCTTACATTGATGCTCCTACATATTATCATGCAAGCACCAGTTAAAGTTACTTTCCATCCCTCATATACTGTGTGCACAGTGCACATCCCATAACCCACCCACTGCACATCATTTCGGAGCTCATATCTTTGAACGGGTAAGGGCTAGTTTATGTATAGTTTTTATTTTTCCATTTTTGTACTTTTGTCTGGTAATCACAAGGTCATTGGTTCTCCTCCCTGGCCCGAGTGTCCAAGAGCCCTGAGCAACACTCTTAACCCCTTACTGCTCCCCTAAAGCTCTCCATCTCAACACTCTTAACCCCTTACTGCTCCCCTAAAGCTCTCATCATAACCATCTCAACACTCTTAACCCCTTACTGCTCCCCTAAAGCTCTCATCATAACCATCTCAACACTCTTAACCCCTTACTGCTCCCCTAAAGCTCTCATCATAACCATCTCAACACTCGTAACCCCTTACTGCTCCCCTAAAGCTCATCATAACCATCTCAACACTCGTAACCCCTTACTGCTCCCCTAAAGCTCTCATCATAACCATCTCAACACTCTTAACCCCTTACTGCTCCCCTAAAGCTCTCATCATAACCATCTCAACACTCTTAACCCCTTACTGCTCCCCTAAAGCTCTCATCATAACCATCTCAACACTCTTAACCCCTTACTGCTCCCCTAAAGATCTCATAACCATCTCAGCAGCCGTCAGCTGGATGAAGCTGAAACTGAATTTCACCCCCAGGACAATAGAGAAACTGTACATTACAGTACTTAATACCACATCAAATACAATTAATAGAAAAATATCTTATCTTTCTTTCTCTAACTTTCTACCCTCCCTCTCACACCAAAACAGGAAATGTATTTGTTTTCCATTATTGTTTTAGAACAGGAAGATGTAATCCAGTGATGATTTCAGACGGGTTATTCACAATTACAAACATGTTTTATTAATATCAACTTGAGAACAACATTGCTTTTAAATAATAATAAATAATGTCTGAAGAGGTACTGTAAATGACATACAGGGATCACATTAGTCGAACAAGGATTCAAGCTGTAGTCCAAAAAAGATTATACTGTAAATAGTGGCTAGATTAAATAAACACTAGATAAACAGATTAAATGTAAAATACAGATTAAATAAGTCAAATTGACACATGCTAACAGAATCAATCAAATGTAGTCAAAACCAGCTGATTCAGGTACAGCAATCAAAACTAGATAACTCATTCATATACAGTATAACAAATTCAATATCAGCTGATTCATATACAACATATTCAATCAAAACTAGGTAACAGAATCATATGTGTTGAAATTAAATCATCCAGATGACAGCTGATTCAGGTATAGGAACATAGTCCAGCAAAACTAGATAACCTTTTAATATACTGTATATCATATTCATTAACAACTGATTCATATAGTGGCGGTCCAACTGATTTAACCATAAAGGTTTAAATAAAATAAAAAACTTCAAAAACAACATATTCAATCAAAAACAGGAAACAGCAAGTGTGTGTCCAAATTAAATCATCCGGATAACATATGTCATAAAGACGCTGTCATGACAATACATTGTACTGTTATACAGTATATGAAACAGGAAAAAGTCATATAATACCACTGTATGTGCTGTCTGTGCTAAATCATTTTTGGATAATATAATAAACATCATACTATTTAAGTCATACTATGCTGGCAGGAAGAACATGTTGTTAAATAAAAAGGTATGCCATCCAAAAAACAAAAGCATCAAACTAATTTATGTCACCAATTTAATAAACAAAGTCAGGGTCATAACCTAAAAAAGAATTTGACTATGAAAACAGCAAGAGAAATTACAGTGTTGAATTAAATGGAAGAAACCCCACACTAAATTATGACAATGCAACGAAACAAGACATAGGCCTCTATAAGGCTATTGCCATTGATGTGTTCATAAATCTGAAAAGCTGTAATAGAATAGGTAAGAAAATAAATCTTACTAAGACTAATACTTTAGTATTAATGCTTACTAAGCATTAATACTTGACACTCTTGTGAGCCTGTTCTCAGTGGAAGGTTTTAACAAAGCTGTAATAAAATAGGTAAGAAAATAAATCTTACTAATGCTAATACTTAAGTATTAATGCTTACTAAAGCATTATTACTTGACACTCTTGTGAGCCTGTTCTCAGTGGAAGGTTTTAACCAAGTGTGGAGACACACTGGTGTTTCTTAAGGTGAGCTGAGCGCTTGAAACTCTTTCCACACTGTCTGCAGGGGAAAGGCTTCTCTACAGTGTGAACACACTTGTGTGACTTCAGAGAGTCTAACCGGGTGAAACTCTTGCCACACTGTTTACAGTGGTACGGCTTCTCTCCGGTGTGGATACGCTGGTGTTTCTTCAGAGAGCCTGACTCACTGAAACTCTTTCCACACTGCTGACAGAGGAAGGGTTTTTCTCCTGTGTGGACACGCTGGTGTGTCTTCAGACTATCTAACCTAATGAAACTCATGTCACACAGGTTACACTGGTAAGGTTTTTCTCCAGTGTGGACACGTTGGTGTGTCTTCAGGTGACTTGTCTGATTGAAACTCTTGTCACACCATCCACACTGGTAAGGTTGTTCTCCAGTGTGGACACGCTGGTGTCTCTTCAGGTTAGATGCCTGAGTGAACCTCTTCTCACAAACTTTACACTGGAAGGGTCTCTCTCCAGTGTGGACACGCTCATGTGTCTTCAGATTACCTGACTCTCTGAAACTCTTTCCACATTGCATACATTGTAAAGGTTTCCCCCCATAGTGTCCAGTGTCTCCTTGTTTCAGTTTGGTTTCAGAGCTGCTGGGGCTCTGCTGCTGCTGACTGGCTGCTGCTGGTGCTGGGGGGATCTGTCCACTCCTCAGCATCTGGAAGTAGAGCTCGTTGTGGCTCCTCTTCAGGTGCTTGTGGAAGAAGAGCTGGGAGGTAAAGGCGACCGGACACTCTGGACAGCAGAAGGCCTGAGTCTGAGGATGGGAAGACTGAGTCTTGGAGGACTGGATCTTAGCCTTGGAAGACTGGGGCCCTGGTCCTGAAAATAGAGAGAGTGGGTGAAATTGATTAACAATGTACATAGGTAAGTTTGTCCAATGCAACTATTGGGTGTGTATTGTCTGAACAATGACTAAACTAGTCATTCTCAAGGACGGTCTATAAATATCACACTAGGCTGAGGAATCAATGAACACCAGATGCTGACGGTGGACACAGCACACACACTTTGTGTTGCTGTGCTCACGTTAGTAAATATTTATTGCACACTAAAACCTAATTTCTCTAAATGTAATTTAAAAAAGACAAATTCACAAATCGATTAAACCGATAGTATTTGACTAGACTAACTAATTTCTAATATATAAACTAGTAAGACACCTCAGGGCGACAAGCGACCTCGCCCTAAAGGGTGAGGTCGCACCACAGGGATGTGGACATCAGGGGATCTCCATATATGGGCATAAAAGGGATTTGTTCCCCTGGCATCACAGGGATCTCCATATCTCTATATATGGGCATAAAAGGGATTGGCATCACAGGGATCTCTCTAACAGGGCATCATTAATATTGATGACACCAGGGAACTCCATATATAGGGATTCTGTTAGTGTGACATCACAGTGAAGCCAGAGCGTGATGTCAGGGCGGCAAACCCATAGACTGTAAAAATGTCTACACGGACGGATGGACACGGACAAGCTGTGACGTTTCTCATAGTAAACTGCGACCTTCAATCATTTAGACAAGTTCCATTCAACAGACAGACAGAAGGCTACCTTTATCAGAACTCTTGTGGTCCCACATCTTATCAAAGATGATTCCCAGCTCCTTGGCGTAGTCATCTCCGTACCAGACCAGCAGTTCTTCTCCCTTTCTAACAGGACGACAGACGCGATACACAACGGCTTGTCGGAACTGGAACGCTATCAGGTTCTGTTCTTCCTCATGGCGAGCACAGTTCACATACCTGAAAAACAAACAAATCAAGAGTGCTGAGGGTTGAATGCAGCTCTATAGAGGTGAGTTTTCAGAAGGGCTTTAAAACAAGGAAAATAGTCAGCAAGCCTTATCTCTTCGGGCAAGGCATTCCAAAGTGTTGGGGCTCTAAAAGCAAAGGCACGTTCACCTCTTGTTTTATAATTGTAAGCTGGAACGATCAGCAGCCCTTTGCCTGAGGTTTTGAGTTCACATGATGGCACATAGACGACAAGTAAGTCTGAAATGTAGGACGGTGCAAGACTAAAAACTAAAATGGGTGTTATATGATCAAATCTTCTGGAACCAGTTAAAAGCTGTGACCTCATAGGAAATACTTCCCTATGAGGGAGATAAATTATGTAAAATACTTTAGTTTATAACAGGAGAATTATATCTAACCTCATCCAGTTAGACTTGGTCTCGTCTTTGGCATCAATGTAGACATATTTTTTCTTCTTGCGAATCTAAAGAGAGAGAACACAATCATCATTAATCTATAATTAAGTATACTGACAAAAAAACGTTTGTCTATTAACCTAGATATAATGATTCAGGATATATTATGTATGACTTAAAAACATAATCCCTCATTACCATAGAACTACTCACTAAGCAGTGTCCTTCATTATAGATCTAACAAGATTAGGCTATATATACAGTATATATTCACATCCTATTTAACTTTCTTTTTTTTTTTGACAGTCAGATACATGCGCGCGCGCGCACACACACACTCACCACCCAGGAGTATCCGCTCTCCTCAGCTTCCTCTTTGGGGGTCTTCACTCCTTGATAGGGACCAAAATGAGTCCCAACATCAAGAGGAAACTTTCCCTTGTAGAAAACCCCTAGACCTGCATTTGGGATGCGTGACCGTTTAATCTGAACACACACACACACACACACACACACACACACACACACACACACACACACACACACACACACACACACACACACACACACACACACACACACACACACACACACACACACACACACACACACACACACACACACACACACACACACACACACACACACACACACACACACACACACACACACACACACACACACACACACACACACACACACACAGTGTGGGGGGGTACAGAGAAAAGGATATCAAGATATTATAGCAAGTTATGTGCATTGACTGTGTGTGTAATGTACAGAATATATGTATGTAGTTGTACCTGAAATCTCTTAGGCAGGGTCTTCCTGGCTCTGTCAGGAACTCCCATAGGTATAGTACGGCCAACCCTGAACACAGGAGGACCATGTTCCTCACAGTACCATAAGAAGAACTCCTTACACTCGTCACAGTCTGGACGGACAGACGGACGGACAGACAGACAGAGGTGAACAGTGTTACAAAGTATGCCATATACAACTGAATATTGTACAAAGTAGTAGAGTTATAGAACTACAACAGAGAGAGATGGAAAAGAAGAGACAGAACATGTGTGTGAGAGAAAGGGAAAGAGACAGAGGAAGAAAGATATAGGGCTCTATTTTCGTCCATGACTTACCCCTGCCATTTTTTACTATTTTGAAAAACATTTGACATTTTCAAATAGCTGATCTACAAGCTCACAACGTGTTGGTGTAGATCGGCTATTTGAAGTATTTTAAAATGGGTTTCAAAATGGTAAAAAAATAATAATAAAAAAGGCAGAGAAGTTTAGTTTAGGGATAAGGGTAAGGCATGGAAGAAAATATAACTGTCCATGCCAAGATGATGTAAAAACAGAGAGCAGACAGAGACAGAGATGGAAGTACTTACAGAAGTACTCTTCATCCTCTGGCTCTTCCTCCTCAGCGTAATCAATCCTGGGCAGTTGTCTCAGCTCTCTGTCACTGGGGGGCACTATCAGTTTTTTCTGTCGACCTGAAACACACAGATAGAGAAGACAAAAGTGTTAATGTGGACATTCACAAAGAGCTCATTCTAATTTTGGCTTAAGGTTCTGGATTTAGAACAGGTCTTCAACAGGGGGTCCGTGACACCTAGGTGGTCCGCGGAGGTATTGCAGGGGATCCGCGAAATTGTTGCTTGATTAAACAATATTCTTCAAAAATGGTCATTTGTCTTTAAATATTGTAAAAATATTTTCCACATTTATGTTAAAAATAAATCATGATTCTGTACATTTTGAATAGCTTGTATACATGATTATTGTGCAATTGACAGATTGTTGATAGTATTGACAATGGTTAAAGGTGGTTAAGAAATGGTAGTGGTATGGCCAACCTGCTAGCTGTACCTTGTACATGTATGTTTAAAATAAAAAAAGATGTTGTAGCCCCGACCTCCCCACCCTACGAGGTGGTAGGGGGTCCTTGCTCAATCTCCCCATCAGTTTGGGGGTCCCTGGCCTGAAAACGTTGAAGACCCCTGATTTAGAACACAACATACATTATTACATAAATACAAGAAGGCACAGCTTCTTCACTAGGGGTTTTAGATGATCATTGGAAGATTCAGGCTTGTATTAAAAGAGCAGAAAAGAACAAACTATTGGCTCCATATACTAGTGTACTGGTGTTCTGACTGTGTGGAGCCACTGACTCAATGTCTTCATTGTATGACTCATATTGTTGACTGTTTAAATCAAACCCCACATGTTATTGATTTAACAATGCTATATTACCAACGCTGTTGGGCAGAAAGAAGCCTTGTCTCTCCATATTTAAACTCTTTATGTTTCTTTTGTAAATTAATGCCCCATTGCCCCATAAAGAATGTTTTGGACATGCAAGGTTTCCACTCAAGAGCGACGCTATGCTCATGCAGCTAATACTAAAATAAATGAAATGTTTCACTCTCTTGCAGTTCAATAAATATGAATTTCTATCTTTTTGAGAACCTTTCTACCATCTGCTCTTTTTCAAGATCAGAACATTTTGTATAGAAATGCATTTGGAGATGAACTTGTGACACCCCTTTTCTTTGTGCTGCCATCAACATTTCTGGTGTGTGAAACTGTCATTATGTATCTCTAATGATTACATATCATGGTACAGTAGTGTAACTGTGGGAACAGTTCAGTAACACTAATAAGTACAGTAGTGTTACTATGGTAAGAGTGTAGGATTACCAGACACAGAAGGAGTCCACTCCTCATCTTCCTCCTTCTCCTCCTCTTCCTCACTGGAAGAGGTGAGCTGAGATGAGGAAGGAGCGACTGGAGCTGTCTTGCGTCTCCTCATAAAGTCTGGAGGCTGAGACTTCAGACCTGACGAAGGGAGTTGAGAGAGAACAGAAAGGGGGGGGAGACAGATAGACGCAGATGGAACGGTTATATAGTGATGAAGACAGATCAACATATTCTTGGGACACTTTTCCAACAGTGATTGTCTGATAAATACAACAACTGTATAATTTAGTATCGATAGAACATGTTCACTTAGTTGAGTATTGGACTTTTGCTTGTAACAAACATATAAGTTGAGAAATAAGTTCATGTTTTCACCAGTAGGGAGCAGTCATGACTCATGGAACCAACAGCATGACTAATGTACTTGACAAAGTACTAACTTCAGCGATCTACTATTGATTGTGATTATCTGATCTGATATGGAACATGACAATATCATCTTGTTTCTTCACCTGATGATGATAATAACTGATGTGCATTCTATTCCATCATTAAAATTCTGCTGCATTAGTAGTGCAATACAAAATGGTTAATCTACCATTATTGTGTACATGCTGTAAAAATGTCAGTCAAGATACATTCCACCATTGCACCTAACATACTGTATACAGTAGTGGTAATTTTGGTCATGGCATAGAACTGTAATTTAAAAACAAATGATAATGATAATACTTCAGTCTCTGTTTTACATCTCTCTATGAAGCGCTTCTCAAACCTTTTCATGTCAAGAACCCCAAGATTGACACTTACTAGCCTGTGGACCCCCATTTGAAAAGATATGCCAGGGACTGACATGTATTAGGCTACGGACCCCCATTTAATGCTATTTCTATCTCTGAGAACCCAATGTTTTTACATCTTTCAATGTTAATTCAACTCAGCGAGTGTACAAATGGAACCAAATGGACCCCTTAGGTTCCATGTGTACACTCTCTGAGTTACTTTCCCATTATGGTCCATTTGGTTCCTAACTATATTTTAGCTGGGGACCCCCTCGACTCCCTCAAGACAGGGGTCCTTGCAGGAGTGCTCCCCAATGCTCTAGTGTATGGAGATCTACTAGGCCTATCACAGTGTAATATTACAACCACATTAAGCCTCAAGTTTAACGCCCCCTCATGTATGGATTCTAAACATGCAGCCTTGTGACTAACTCACTCACTGTCTGTCTCATTGTATTACCTGTTATTTAATCACATTATGTTAGCATGTTATATTACATTACCTATAGAGAGCTTAAACAGGTGGTTGCTCTTCAGGTTCTGGTATCTTATCTTCTCTATCTCCTTCAGCTCGCTCCACTGCTTTTTGGTGAAATGGCGTCTCAGGTCCTCAAAGTCCAGGTTGTCCTGCAATGTAATGTCATGTCATGTCATGATGGAATGGAATGATGGAGACACAGAGGAGGAGGGAATATCATTTATTGTAACAGACTTAGTTAGCTTACAACATGTCAGCTAAATTATAATAGCCAACTAGCACTTTATAGTTCATTGCATTCAATGAATGAATGAATGAATGAATGAATGAATGAATGAATGAATGAATGAATGAATGAATGAATGAATGAATGAATGAATGAATGAATGAATGAATGAATGAATGAATGAATGAATGAATGAATGAATGAATGAATGAATGAATGAATGAATGAATGAATGAATGAATGAATGAATGAATGAATGAATGCGCGCGTGCGTGTGAATGAATGAATGAATGAATTCCGAATGAATTCCTTAGGAAGTCACAGTATTGAATCAATCAAGCTGCTCATCTCACCAAACAGACTAATGTAAATACATTTAGCCTACACCCACTGGAACTTGACTTGTTCTGTCTCACCTTTTCCTCCATACAACTCGCCATGTTTGCTAGCTGTCTTCACACACACCTTCTTCTCTGTCAACTGGAGACAAAACATATTAACATATAGTTTCAATTGCAGCTGCAGTGATACACAATAGTGTCAACATAGAACAAGGTTTAGCTAAAGGCTAGCAAGGTTAGCTGGAGGTACCAGCTAACAAATGAACTCATTAATTCACTTCATGCATGTTATGTTACCAAATAAACTGGATAGAAGAGAACTATATTGATAAATGTTCATGTGAAGACTGAAGAGTATAGGCCTATAGGCATATGTTTCATTGTATTTCTGTGTCACCCACCTTAGTCAAACTAAATAATAGATGGTTTATAAAACGATAAAACGTTGTCTCCCTTCCTTTGTCTTTGGTCTTCTTTAGAGGAGAGGCGGGAAAATTCGCGCCTTGGCTTGCTGTCATGAGTGACGACTGACGCTGGCTGACGTCACCACGCGACGTGAACGTCGCACTTGTGCCTGCGTGCGTGTGCTTGCGTGTGTGTGTGTGTGTGTGTGTGTGTGTGTGTGTGTGTGTGTGTGTGTGTGTGTGTGTGTGTGTGTGTGTGTGTGTGTGTGTGCGGTGTGTACGTGCGCGCGTGTGTCTGTGTAGTCGTGGGAGAGAGAGAGAGAGAGAGAGAGAGAGAGAGGGAAAGGTCACAGAACCTTTATTTTCTTCATTTGTATTTCTTTCTTTTCTCTTTCTTATACCATGGCAGTGAACATTTCAATATAAAAGACACAATTTGATAATACAATTAAATGATCATTTTAAAGATAATAATTTTCTTTCTTGTAGGTAGATGTGAAAGTTCATTATCAATTATTATTATATTGATTTTCTAAACATTTTTAGCTGAAATTCTCATTACCGTAATTCGTCCGTGTTCATTTCAGGGGCGCTTTGACTGTCTGTATTTTAGATTGGATAGGCATTAAAATGGATTGGGTTGTAAGGGGGCCCAAAGGTGCCTTAGAACAGTGGTGAGGGGGTGTCTCTGCTACAGTTTGCCTCAAACCGGCAAAGTTACAATCCATACCACACCATCAAGGTACTGGAGGACCATCGGGAGGGACCGTATCTCTCCCCCATAATAAATACACTTTTGCAGCTGAACTTGTACTGTGTCATGTGGTGTCAAGACCTGCCTTGTTCTGTATACTAGCATTGTTGTCTCCACCCGCCGAAGGCATGGGGGAGAGTATGTTTTCCCCTCCGTCCGTCCGTGTGTCCGTCCGTCCGTGTGTCCGTGTGTCCGTGTGTCCGTGCGTCCGTGCGTCCGTCCTCGCAGTTTGTGTGCAGCTAATCTCAGTCGCCGTTGGCCTGGTCGCTGCCAAAGTGAGCACACACATTCCCTGGATGCCAATCTAGAACCTCTGCCCTAAATTTTTCAAATGGGCTTTTTCTAGCGCCACCTAGTGGCCGATGTTCGCAAGACACATTTCTGTGCACTACTCTTACAGATTTTGTCCAAAAATCCTACAAATCGGTAGGCAGTATCTCAACAGTCATGTGATCAACACGGATCTGTCCGATTTTTCATATTCCATCCTGATTGGCTAAGATTGGCTTCCAAAGTTTGTAGGATTGAGCCGTTTGGAACAAAATGCCTCAAATCCCAAACGCAAAGTGCAATTATCATGAAATCGCGCACAAATGTTCCCACTAGGTCGAAGAAGAAATGCCACTTAACATTTTTGAAATCAGCCTCATGCTATAACAGGCCGATTTGTGGTTTTACCTATAACTCCATCGATCAGTTTCAAACTTTGTAAGCGCATTCCCTAGAGGCTAAGGATAAACCTTTGCCCTGCATTTTTCACATCAGCCTTTTATAGCGCCACCTTTGGGCCGACTTATGTAAAACACATTTTTGGATATTACTCCTTGAGATTTTATCCAAAGATCACGCAAATCGGTACACAGTATCTCTATAGTCATGTGATCAAGTCCGATCCGTCTGTATTTCATATTCCATCCTGATTGGCTAATATTGGCTTCCAAAGCATGCAGGATTGCTCCGTTTTTGAACAAAATGCCTCAAATCATCAACGCAGCTTGCGATTACCGTGAAATTTGCCACACATATTCCCACTAGGTCAAGGAACAAATGCTACCTTTTTCACATTGGCCTGTTATAGCGCCACCAGCAGGTAGACTTTAGCAAAACTCATTTTTGGAACACAATGCTTCAAATCATGCATGCAGCATCAGATTGCCATGAAAGATCTAAGGTGAAGAACATATGCCACCCTTTTACATTCCTATTATACAGTAGCACCACCAGGACGCACGGCCTGGTGGAGACCTGTGCTCGGAAGAGCACTGCTTCTAGTTCTGCCTGATTTATAATGAATTCAAAATATAATGAATTATACAGCAGTATAATAATGATGGTGTCAGTAAGAGGAAAATACACAGCAGACCCACAGTTCATAAAAAGATAGCTTTATTGCACAGGGTGTTGGAGTACTCTTTTTCTGTTTTTATATGTTTTCATAGAAAAGAAAATATGTTGAGTTAAACACAAGCAATTGCAAATTGAAGCAATGGTTCCTCATAAAAGTTTAAGGAACACCCTCTGCATTTTCAAAACGTTTTCAAACCCCCTTTTAATTTTGATCAATTGTCCATTTCCCCTTTTTCTTTTAGAACCAGTAAAATATTCAGAGCATGCAATGCCGCTTGTCCTAAAAAAAAGGAGGGAAAAAGAAAAGTGGAATAATAAAAAAGTAAAACTCTAAATAAAGCAACCTGTGACAAAAAAAAAAAAAAAAGAGATAATTCAACAAAACTTCCCATAAAAGAGGAAATGAATATTGTCGAATCTATGCATGGTCCACTCTGGCATATTTCAACCTGTCCAGAAATCAAGATATAAAGCAGTGTCTGTATAATTCTATAGTTTCTCTTTTTTAATCCTCTTCTGTTTCATTACAATAGCTTTTAATTCAAAGTTTACATTGTGCCCTGGTTTCTTCTGAAGATGTCGAAAATAGTACTCATTTATACAAAACACTTTCCTATGTACACAGGTCTTATATTGTGGGGTAGAAATTATGCTGTCTAGGGGGCACAAGGGATACAGTGAAAGGCGGCGATCCGATCGACCGAATAGACATGAAGTTTGGCCTTTCAGACTTTGATTCGAGGTGAGTTCTTTTCCCCCCAGAACAACAGTAAGTTCTTTTGGAGCAAACCGACTAGATAATGCATGTCACTTTCTAAGCAGCTCCGTAAGAGAACCAGGGAAAGCAGTTCAGGTGGGGAATTTTCTCCCTGACTCCATCCGAGGCCAACAGTACATAACTTCACTTTATGATTGGCCCCGGAGTTAAGGTGTCCCTGTTTGTGATTGCTTGCCTGCCTCTTTCGCGTGACAACACTATTCTCTGTTTATAGAAATCAACAGCTTGCATAACCTGAAAAATGAAATCCAATCTGATATAGGCATGGAAACCTCATCGACAGAAAGCAACATCCGCGCTCCTCTCCGGTGATACTCGGAATCCAGTCCAGGCTGGAACCGTAGGGGCGCATGAGTTATTAGATCATTCATAAACAATCTTAACCATGCTGGCCTGCAATCGGGGAGTTTGGGTTTAGGACGCATTACGAAACAGAAGTCCACGTCTGTCGGGTCTGTTCGTCTATCTGTCTGTCTTCATGAAATCCAGTCCAGTAACGGCATTGAGTTGGCAAACACACCTTTGGAAGGTACAATACAACACTTTACACTATAGTCTCATTTACTGAATACTGTAGACACAGTCCTTGTTTTGATCTTTTCTGTTTTCAACACCACAGCTGCTGAGCGCCACAGACCACTGCTAACCAAAGACACAATCTCATACAATGACTTGACTTTACTGTGCTTGTCATTTCAGCCGCTACAGTACGGTAACCTACACCCCATCCATGCACACCTAAATCCTGGGTGTTGATTCAAACTATAACTTCAATAAACGCTCAGGATTTTGCCGTGTGGGCCATGTAACTGTAACATTTTCATATTCACAGAGGCTCCTTGTATCGTTAGTTTCTCAAAGCCCAGTTTCACTACTACATTTTTTAAATCTCACATTTTCTACTTTCTCTCCAACATCTCTCTCTCTCTCTCTCTCTCTTGGCTATTCTACCCGTTTAAGTCATGACCTTCCCTGTTCTTTCTCTGTCCTTCTTGCAGTTCTCTGAGCGATTGTCTTGAGATCTTTTATATATATTTTCAATTAACGGCTTTATATTTCTCTGCTTTTCTTTTCTTCAATATTCATATATTTGATATATATTTGAATAGAAATATATATGTACATACTTTTGAAAACAAACATATATTTTTTATTATTATTTTTTTCTATTGCGAGAGCCCTAATGTTAGGTTTTGCCATGGCGAAACATTTGGGAGCAACTCTTTTTGGAACGTTCTTTGTTATGGGACTAAGCTTTGGGAGAATAATGGAAATAAAGTGAAACTTAAGATTTAACAGATACAGTACCATGCATAAAGCTAAAATCAATTCCAGTGAGGCGGAGGGATTTGGGAAAAAACATGTTTTTGAGAAGACTTGTCTCCGCAAGACTATGCAAACCCCCTCTCATTGAGGTGAACCCTCATCAATCCCCAACACGACTGCAAAATCGATCAACGCTTTCTCTCTCGCTGTTGAACTCCCCGTCAATGTCTGTTCACAAACGCGATTCACAGATCACCTAATAGGCTACAAATAGGATTCCTCTGTATCTGTATGAACATGCTGTAAGCTCGTATTTCGCCTCCCCGCTCGTCATCACACATCAAGCGGCAATGTTCTGCACGTCTCACCGCGTTATACATATATATATCTTGTCTGTCAGTCTGTCTGTGTCTGTCTTTCGGTCTAGCCCAGTGTGCTAGTTCGTATAGGGTCACAGTGAGACTGTATGGCTAAGATGGGGTAGTATGGGATACTGGGGGACAAGGGGGGAGTCATACAATGAGCCATGACATTGTGGCACCATAATGAATGATAAAAAGCGCCAATTCCTTCATCACATAGAGGGAGATAAAGGTACCATAGATTCAGAATGGGGTCCTTTAACCATTTAAACCCAACATACTCCGCTGGCCGGGGGTCCCCCATGGGGTCTGTACTTGTCCCACCCACCCCCAACCCTTTACCTCGATCAGATCTCTTCGGTTGAAAATAGCCAGTCTACAAGCTCACGACGCGTCATGTTGCGACGTGGGACACTACAGGGTTCATGTGGTTAATGGCACCCCATTGTCACCTTCCTCCCTCTCCTTAAAGGCTTTATCATAGTCCGAGGTGAAGGGTGATCACCTCAACTTTTAGGTGATAAGTTATCACCTAAAATGAGATAACAAGTGGAGGCCATCATAGTCACGGTGAAGTCCTATCACCGCGCCTCTGTGCCTCTGAAACCAGGGGGCACACTGATTGGTCGATCTGGACCAATCAGTGAACGGGTCTGAAGTTAAAAACAGAGGAGAGATGTCAGGTTTGCGGTGATAGCTCTTCACCGTGGCGAATTACGTAATGTTGTAGTTTTCTGACTTTAAAAGACTACACCGCGGTGATCACCCCAGACTGTACTATGATAGGGCCATAAGCCTTTATCATAGTCCAAGATGAAGAGCTATCACCTCACCGTCGTTTTCAAGCCTTCACCTAAAAATGTATAACAAATCCTAGGTGATAGCTATAAAACTACACCGCGGTGAGGTGATAGCTCTTCACCTTGGACTATGATAGAGGCTTTAGTCCTCCTTCAGCCTCACGTCCGCAACACTGGATCACTCAGACTGGCAAAAAGAAAAACTAAGAATGCTGAAATTATGATCATAGTGTTACATTAGCATTATCCTCATCATCGTCGTTATCATCATCATCATCGTCGTCGTCATCATCATCAACACCATTGTCCCCGTATCCCCATTCAAAGATATAAAACTGAATGGGTCGGGAGGGTCGGGTACGGGGGGACAGAAGTTTCTGCCCGAGGAGTCAGCATACAGATTGAGTTTTAAAAAGGTCCACTGTGTGTGCCTGCCACATGTATACACATATACTGTATATTTACACATATACACCCACACCCACACCCACACCCACACCCACACACACACACACACACACACACCCACACACACACACGCACACACACACACACACACACACGCAGGCTTGTGAAGGTTCCGCTATATGTCAGATCCACTGTACCCTTTTCCTTAGTGCACGTGAGATTATGTTTCTATAGAAAATCAGACGACAAACAGAAACCCGAAGTTTGGATTCATCTTTAGGTTTGAAGATGATGCTTAGACTTTGTTTTTGTTTGTTCTCTTCTCCTTGTTCTCACTGTGTTGAGTCCGCTTACAGAGGAGTCAGTTAAGACTGCTACACAGTAAAATGAGGCGTTCACTTAACTCTGGGAGAGTAAAACTTTTACCCTGTCTCTGAGTTAAATCAACCCTATGTATTTTACTGTGGTACACAGTAAAATCCTCAGTGTAAATGTATGTATTTGTAACTCAAAGTGTACAAATTAAGATTTGGCTACAAATCTGTACACACCCAAAGTGCAATCCGGAACTTATTTTAATTCATGGAACATTATTTTATATTCATATCTCTATGGCAGATTATGTCGATTGAACACAGCTAGCACATCTGCAGTGGTTGGAGGTGGTCTCCCTAATCTTCTATTGAGAACATTAAACCCAGCCCAGACCGCTGGACTAGCGGTCCGGGCACCTGGGCTCCATTGCAGCTTGACAGCATGTCGTAGGGTTCGAGTCCCGATCCCGATGACCTTTGCTTGAGAGTCTTAAAAAAAAATTAAAAAAGAAAGGTTAGACCCCAGGTAATACACCAACTAACACTGACTCAAGCGCAATATCTCCCCTTGGATGAGGGATGGATGTTTGGTCTCCCATGCAGGAAACCCAGGAGATCCGAGTTTGAATCCTGGGTAGGATATGTAACTCACAGCTTGTCACTGTCGGGCAGAAACCTTGTATCTCCAAGTTTAAAATTTGAAACGTAACGTAAAGCCCTGCGTCATCATACAAGACTGTCGCACGAAGCTAGTGAAAATAGCTGATCTACAAGCACGCAATGCCTCACACCTTGTAGATCGGCTATTTTCACTAGTTTAAATCATTTTCAAAATGATAAATGCGAAACGAACAGTTTTGGACATACAAGGTTTCCACCCGACACGACTTACAGCTTTAACCACTTAAAACTCTATACTTTGTCGACAGGAGTCACTCAGGAGACTATACTAGGCCCCCTTGCTTTTCCACCTCTACACCAAATCTCCTCGTCACAGAATAGCGAAGCAAGGGTTCAAAGTAGGGATGGGACGATAATCGTTATTCATTTTTCGTGATAGAAAACGCTCACAATAATCGTATCGTGGAGATTGAAATTTATCGTGAAATTATCCTCCGCCGTGCACTGGGATCAATTTGCCTTTTATTTGCCGAGCTGCATATCCGGTACCATTTAAACTCTATATAATTGGTAAAACGGACCTGAAAACAACATACTTGATACAGTCTTCTTTTCACTCTCTATCAAATCTCTTTGCCAAAAAATAGCCAGCTCACACACAACATGTCGCATTACGACGCGTTGTGAGCTTGTAGATCTGCTATTTTTTGGCAAGCCCCAGGATAATGGACGTTGGGGATGTTTTGATTATCGCGATAATATCCTAAATCGCAATTTCTTTAGACACAATAATCGTGACATGACATTTTCATATCGTCCCATCCGTAATTCAGAGTGGTTGGATGCACACTGAGAATTCTACGCTGTGTCATCCATAGTCTGTAGAAGGAAGATTCCCCCCACCATCCAGCTGCTGGCCCTGTTTACGTGTGCATGATGACCCCAACCTTTGGAGCCACGATGAGAGGCAAAGGTTGTTGGTTTATGCATACGGTAAAAAAGCAATATGCCATGATATTGAGCTCTGCTTTCAGCAGAGACCAGAAAAAGAAGAAACACTTTGGAAAGCCTAAGAAAAGTGTCTACATAGGTCTGTGTGTAGTTCTCATACAACTCGGTTCATCCCACTTCTGTCTTGATAAAAAGAAAAGAAAAAAAGAAACATAACAAGTGCACATGGAAAGCATTTCGTGCATAAGTACCGTGTCCTTACAGGAAAAAGGAGAGAATAACAAAAAAAAAAGTTACAAATGTAAAGAGTAGATGAGGTGATGAGACAAAATCATTAGGCTATTTGTGTTTTGGCAAGTGACTTCCAGGATGGCGCCAGAAGAGAAGAGGGACAGGCAATGAGAGAATAACGACAGAAAATGAACCAGGCCGAAATAAAGGCAAACCCCTGTGCTGTGAAGACTCACAAGTCGACCCCCGTCGTACGGTACCGTCCGCGAGGGCCCCTCGGCCGGGCCCTCCGCTGCCTGGCAGGCATTGTTGGGTGAGCTGTGTGTGTGTGTGTCCCTCGCCCCCCATTCATCCCCAAGAGGCTCCGGGCAAGTGCTGGTTCCACCAGCAATCCTATTAAGAGTCGCGGTTACCGGGCCCCCCACCGCCCCCCCTGCAGGTATACCGGCAGGACTACACCAGCGTGTAGGACTTGGAGTAGGCCCCGGCCCCTCCATCTCTATCTCTATCCCTATCTCTATCTCTATCCCTATCTCTTTCTCTATCCCTATCCCTATCCCTATCTCTATCTCTATCCCTATCTCTATCCCTCTGCTTCTGCAGTCTGCCCAAGCCCGAGGAGCTGCTCTCCAGCAGAGAGTCTCTAGATCCCGAGGCGCCTCCGGGGGTCCCTCCCGTGGCCCCCTCCACCTCCCCCTCCGCCTCGGCGGCCGCTGCTCTTTGGGCCGCCGCGGCGGAGGAACCGCTGGGCATGGTGAGAGTCCTCTGGGGCAGCGTGGAGCTGCTGGAGCAGGCCGAGGCCCCTCCACCACCGCCGCCGCCGCTGGCCCCGGTAGCGCCCATGGCGGACGACGAGGCCGCGGAGGACGACGTGAGGCTGGCCAGACCGGAGTGGCCCATGGTCAAGGCCTGCTGCTGCTGCTGCTTGGAGGCAGAATCAGTCACATGGCGGCCCTGGGTGTGGTACGCCCGCTGGGCCAGGCTGCGGATGGAGGCCTCGCGTGGAGGGACGACGGGGCAGGGGTCGTGGTGCTCCGACTGCTTCCGGAAGAAAGGGTCGGTTTTCATGTAGAGGGGAAGGTTACAGTAGTCACCTGGGGGGGAGGGAGCCAGGAGAACGTTATTGCATTTTAATAATCATTTGGTAATATGAGTTTAACAGTTTTTTAATTATTGTTTAACATCTGCATCACCTAATTTACATGAAGCCTACACAGTTAGAGAATGTAGAAGAATTGTTATTTTGGTCAAAGTTATCTCTCCTATGATATAATCATCAATACAGCATGGAATTGTGGACAAAATTGTATGTAACAATAATAAAGAAAACAAACAAATATATTATACCAGTAATTGCCTAAGGGCGAGAAGCACTGAAACAACAACAATATATCCATTTAAGGGTATTCCCAGATATGGGCATAAAAGGGACACAGACGGAATTCCTTTTTAAAGTGTGACTCGAGTCGCGGTTGGTTGTTTAAGACAAAACGTGTCCAAAATGTGGCCATACGTCTGACATCATAGATGTCTGACATCATAGACCATGAGACGGACACAATATGTCCATATATGGGGCTGAGGTGTGACGCGCGCACACATGCACACACATGTTGATCTGCAAGTTTCCATACTAAATACGACCTACGGTCGCAATTATTATCATGATGATGATATTTTCTGGACAACCACTCACTCTTGGCGCGGTGTGGGATGGGCACGGCTACATTCTTGCCACGGTCGTAGTCCTGGGGTTTGGGCGGCGAGGCGGTGAACCGGCAGATGCCGGGCTCCGAGGGCGTGCTCATGGAGGTCATGCTGTCGGCGTTGTCGTTGGTGCCCGTGGTCATCTGGTCGGACGAGCTGTCCGAGATGAAGCACTCTGTGATCTCGAACTTGGCGTGCTGCAGGTGCTCCTCCAGCTTGGCGTGCTCGTAGGCGCGGGCCAGCTCTTCGTAGGTGGACGAGGCGCTCTCCGTCGATACCATGCTGTTGCGACCCTTATCTGCGGAGACAGGGGAAAGTAGGTTGAAAGTAAGGGTACGAAGGTTTTTCTCCGGCTTTCAAAAACCACGCCAGAGAAGACAGAGTGAAGTTTTCTTGCTTTTACAAGAAATGGTCATCTCTTGATGAGCATTAATGGCTTAAGGGATAGACTCCCCCAAAATGACTTTTTTTCCCTATCGATGACTTGCCCCTTGGATACTTGAATTTGTGGATATTTTTTCGTTTTTCTCGCACAACGCCTCACAACACCTCACAACGCGAGGGTTGTGATTAGGGATGCGGTATCGGTACTCGCGGTATTGGTACTCGCGCCGATACAACCCTATTTTGCTGTACTCGTACTCGCCCGATACTTCTGACGGCAGCGGCCGATACCGAACAGGGGCGTCACAAGGGGGAGAAAAGTGAGACTGGGTTACTGGGGCTCAAGGTGAAAGCCAGGGCCTTAATTATTTTATACTTTTGCTATTGAAAAATAGCAGATATGCAAGCTCACAGTGCCGCACTGCAAGCTTGCAGATCTGCTATTTTTTAAATACCCCATGAAGAACATTCATGGGGGGCCAGCAGTGAATCCTTGTACCCAGGGCCCAGAATTTGGTGCGACACCCTTGGCAATGAGTGCACTTCTGGGAGGAGGAGGAACAATGTCGGCAATTTGGACATATTTTAAGTAGGGATGTGCGCGATTAATTCGGATAGCCGACTAAACGAGGCTGATCCCACTATTCGGTTTGTAAATAAAATTTGGTTATTCTATTAAATATAGGCCTATTTTTAATTATTTAGATATGAACTTTATTCAACATTTGCATCTTGCACTCATATTAATGTCATTTCTTTATAATAAAAGGTTGCTATAACATGTAAAATAAGCAACTTAAGAATTACCAAGGGTGATTTGCGGAGCCTGACATACTGGTAATTTTGGTCACGATGACCCACAGCGGGTGCACGCTGAACGGAGTGAACGCTGGCATTCAGCGGCAGCAGGCTGTCTGTCTGTCTTTCTGCTGCTTCAACATGAGTAGGCCTACATTGAGTGATTTAGCAGCATCATTCATCATTCATTAATCTTAAAACTTGCTACAATGCAAAGTTTGTCTGAGTGCTTTGCCTTTGATGGAGAAATCAAATCCAAAAAAGGCGACTGGATGTGAATCACTCACTCATTACCTCGGCAGCTCGGCTCGAGCCTGTTGCATCAGTGTGATCCGCTCATCTGAAGAATAATCCATTTTGAGGTGAGATTTTGAGAACATGGAGAAAGTAGTCTCAGTCATAAGTTGGCTGCGAATGCCATAAATAATGGTTTAAAGTAGGCCTAACAGTGATGAGAGATGAGCGAGATGAGAGAGGTCGCTTAACGAGAGGAGTCCTGTCAGTCCAGCTGCGCTGCGGTGCGCTGCTCTGGGGAGTTAATTGGTGACCTAGTTTTAGACTACGTCTTTCACTGGTGATGTAATCAATTATTTTGGAGCAGATTCCAATAGTATAAACATTATTAAAAGGCTTTCATATACTCTTGATATCTTTTTCAAATGAGGTTTAGCCTAATAGATTGAAATGTGCTAGATTTTGGCTATTTTCTGCTTGTTAATGTCAATAAATAAATTCATCAATTAATTTTCGGTTATCCGAATAGGTTTCAAAATTGTCGTGTACATGTCAGTGAAATTAGTCGCTAGGAACATCCCTAATTTTAAGATTTGTGAGGATGACAACACATTGTTTTGTATTATTAATTGTACTCGTATCGGTACTCGGTATCGGCGAGTACTCACAATGAAGTACTTGTACTCGGTCAGCAAAAAAGTGGTATCGGGACATCCCTAGTTGTGATCTTGTAGATCGTCTATTTTCACAATTTCTGCCACTAATATTTGACAATTTGGCCAATGTTTCATTTGTCATTTTAGAAGTATTAAAAAGTCCTTCAATTGTCACTTTAGAAATATGCATATACCCTCCGTACACTTAAGCCCTTTGCACACAGGACAGTTGCGTTTCTTCCGTTTGCTGTATGAATAAAACGCATTGGATTTGGTGTGCAATGCTGTGCGGAATCGGCGCTGCGGATCCCAAAAGGAGTCATAAAAGGAGTGATGAGTTTTTTTACCGCATGCGACAAGACGCACAAATCGAACTGGGTTTGATCGAGAAAAAAACGCATGGCCGCAGCCACTCGTCCCACGGCTATTTCGGATCCGGTGTGCATGAGGTCGTAGAGAATCATTGTTTTCTTTTTAAAAAATGAAATTGTCCGTTTTATCCGTGCGGATAAACGTGCCTGTGTGCAAAGGGCTTTAAACTTTATGTTGGTTTGTTTACTGTTGAGTGAGAAAACAACGTTGCACAATAGGTTAATCATCTGGGGACCGCCAAAATAATTTGGGGACCCACAGGTTGAGAACCACTGCTCTATGCAGATGCCAACCTGTGTCCTGTGAGAGGCTGGCACTATAGCTGTCGCTCTCTGTGACAGTGATGCCGTGCTGGGAGCCCACGGTGCGCCAGTCCGAGGTGAGGGTGCGCGCTGGCGTGGACGCCTGGCACTTGGTGAGAGTCCACTGGCTGGAGTAGCGGTTCCTGGTGCTGTGGGCTGACTTCACACTCTTCCTCGACACGGGATCTGGAGCAGGAAATTGAGACCGGTAATTCCAGGCTGTGCAATGTAAAGGCATGTGTTAGTTTTTTTTATGCTACGTTGATGAATTGAAAACATAGGACCACAATGGAAACAAGTCACCAGGACTTTTTTTTGTGTTGAGGCCCTTTCCCACTGGGCCCGATAACGATAAAAAAATATCATTTTCAATTTAAGTGGATGGCAGAGTCCACACCACAACGATAAAGCCGTCATAATTGATGTGAACGCCAACATATCGTTATCGTTATCTTTATCGCGTCCAGTGGGAATGAAGCTTTAGCCATGTCTTTCTGTACATTTATGACCAATAAAGTATTCAATCAATCAATCAAATCAAACAAACAATGAAAGTGCAAATATGATGAATGTTTGGCTCTTCTTAACCACTAAACCTATACAATTTACAATTTAGGCGCTTGATCCAGAGCGACTTACAAGCAAGGACAGGACAAAGAATTCTTCAGATGCAGATAAATAGTAATCTAAAAACGTACTATAGGTAGAATAACCGAAACAAAATACAATTAAATCAATCAAATCAAAATTCATCAAAAAATCTATAATCAAAGCTATACACACTCTAGCTTGGATGTCCGATAGGATGCCAAGTAAGTCAATAATGACCTAGCATCAGACAGTCTATATAAAAATGCTACTTAAATTACATTTTAACCTTTGCATAAGCCTGTATGGCTAAGGTGGAGTCTGAAGATGTTTGTCTTCAGACTACGGTGGAAGATTATATACTTTGTTATATTCTTTCTTGACCAGAGTCTCCCAGGGGTCTACAGTGTACTAGCCCCCCCCCCTCCCCCCTCCCTTTTCCCTCTACACCAAATCTTTTCACCGAAAATAGATCTACAGACTCACAACCCGTGAGCTTGTAGAGCACAATAAGGGGAAAAGCACAATGTTCATCCCAGAACGGTTCATTTTGTTCAAAGTGAAGTTCAGCTTATTTCAACCTGGACCTCTATTTGTTTGTTTTTCCTTTTCCATGTCTAACATTCATTGTTTCTGACCAAATTCTTTGGGCCCTTTTTTTTATAAAAGAAAGAATGACAAAGAATTGAAGAGAGAAAGTAGACTCACTGGTTCCTGGTCTGATGTCCGACATGTCAATCAGAGGACCAGTGTTCTGGATCAAGGCTGGGTGGTGGACAGACACACCGGTGCAGAAGCTCTGAGGGTTCCCTGTCTGGTTGAACTCTGTGTCTGTGACAGGTATGGTGGCTTTGTCTTCACCTAGAGGGAATGGTCCACACATCACTGATATGGTCCACTCATCAGCAATATGGTCCACTCATCACCAATATGAACCACTCATCACCAATATGGTCCACACATGCACCCCAACATCAAACTTTCAAATTTCAGGGTCTCCCTTTAACTCTGACAGTGTACAAATGGAACCAAATGAACCTGTTAGAGTTCATTTCATTTGTACACTGTCAGAGTTACACACTTGTATGGGTCACTTTAGACACCCCTAGGAACCCACAGGGTCCCTGGAATCCACTTTGAGAACCACTGCACTACATGAACTCATACACACGCACACACACACGCACACGCACACACACACACACACACACACACACACACACACACACACACACACACACACACAGCCACATACTAACCAATTTGCTTGATGCCTTCTTTGTCCTCAATGAGCAGCTGAACTCTGGGGATGTCGATGTGCAGCCGTGGGCCCTGAGGAGGACCCTTCACTGGGGTGTCAAAGCTCCGGTTGTTCTTACTGTTCACAGTATACAAGGTGCACACACACATGCACGCACGCACGCACACACACACACACGCACACACACACAGATGAATTTCACGTTTCCCACAGTATTGTATATTTTGTAGTGTTTTTCTTGGAGTCACTCAGGTCACTTTCTTTTAATAATATGACTTAATTGCTTTACCTGATCAACATCTCAGCCAGGCTTTTGGCATCTAGACAGGGCAAAGATTTGATGAAGAGAGAGAGAGAGAGAGAGAGAGAGAGAGAGAGAGAGAGAGAGAGAGAGAGAGAAAGAGACATGCTTTACTATACAAAAAGCCAATTCTCAAAATAAAGGTTCACAAAACCTTTCCTTGTTTTCTCATTCCTTATCAGAACCCCCCTTCCTCAAAATCGTGGGATAAAAATAAAAAAAAATAAAAAAAAAGAACCCCCCCCCTTCTTCTCCCCTCCTCTCCTCTGGTTTGCTCTTCTTCCTCACCTCTCAGTCTCTTCAGCCTTTTTTCTTTGCGTTTCTTGCGGATGATGAAGAGCAGGGCGACGCCCAGAGTCACCAGGATGACGGGACAGCCAATAGAAAACAGCTTCTTCACGTCATCATTCTTCTCCAGGGGCGACTTGATTGGTGGGATGGTACCTGTGTGCACGCCATGGAATAACAGGTCAAACTCACTTCGTCTGGGTGCAAACTACTGGATATTATGCTATGTAAAGGAACACTCCATTTTAAAATGTGTGGAGTGTTCTTTTCAATTCCCCCTAGGTCAAGGGTCTTCAACAGGGGGTCCGGGACCCCTAGGGGGTCCTCAGAGTTACTACAGGGGGTCCTCCAAATCTTTGAGTGATTGAAACTTTTTTCTTCTTTTTTATATTAACCACTTGAACCCTAGTGTCCACATTCTGAGAACATTAGCCAAAAATAGCAGATCTACAAGCTCACAACGCCTCGCAGCGCAAGGCGTTGTGAGCTTGTAGATCGGCTATTTTCAGCAAAGAGTTTTGGTGTAGAGGAGGAAAAGAGCAGACTAAGTACAGAGTGAAAGGTCAAGTTTATTAATGACGGTTCAAGTGGTTAAATATCTGAAAACACAAATTGGCATGAATCCAAAATACACTGATGATTGGAATCTCTGAAAAGGTTGTGGGGGTCCCTGGCTCACCTCTCTCTCTCAACTAAGGGCCTGAAAACGTTGAAGACCCCTGCCCTAGGCCCTACAGAAAGGTTTGTAATCACTGCTATGATTCATATTTTGTTTGACGTGGTATTACCACATGAAACGTGTTTTAAAACTCAGAGAAGGGGCTGGAAGTGCATCTATTCATTCTCTCTCATTGAGAAATTATGGATCTATTCATATTCAAATGTGCAAATATCACAGAAGCTCACTGCTGCTCAATGCAAAGTGGGTTCAGGTTTCAGCTAGTGGCTAATTTGCATATTGAAACCTGATGGGCAAAAAACAGATCCCCATTCTGTTTTTCTCGCTCTGTGTTTGTGAAAACTATGCATTTTTCAATAAGTATGGATTGCATAGCCCAAACGAGCTGCGTTTTCTTTTCACGGAAGCACAGAAGGCGTGTCTATGTCCGATTGGGGGATCGATCGAAAAATAGAATAATATATTCTGTGACTACTTGAGAAGGTATGGAAAAGTGGTTTGGTTAAATATTCTTGGCAGTGAATACGTTAAAGGGGGCCTGTCACCTAAAGGGTTACTGTCACTTTAAGAATCATCTTAAAAAAAAGTTAATATTTTTATGATGTCATTGTGGGGATGCGCAATTATAAGCCAATCAAATTAATTGTCTGTATAGCCTGACTGTATGACTACTTACTGTACTGGTCAGCTGTTATTGGGGTGCGAGAGGCAGATTACACTGTGACATGAGCTTCAGACTGTTTCAGACCGTTTTCAGAGAAGCTCATGTCACAGTGTAATCTGCCCCTCAAACCCTTTAGGTGACAGTACCCCTTTAACTGTAGAAAAAGAAAACATGTTTTGAGTGGAGGGAGACTTCGACGCTACTCAGTAAAACCCCAGGGTTAAATGAACACTCAGGACCATTGTGACGGTATCTGTTCAGTGGAGCCGTCTATATACTCACTGCCATCGTAGTCCAGTGTAGCAAACTGGGAGCTCTGGTTTCCACAGCCAGCGCTGTTACAAGCCTTCATCTTCAGCTCATACCAGGTGGCCTCACGCAGCTCCGCCAGGAACACGTCTGTGGTGGCGTTGGTGCGCACACTCTGCCACGCCCACGTACCTGGATGGGGCACAGGGGCGTCAATTGGGTATGGCAGGGGTATGCACTATGCAGCTGCCATACTCTGGGTCCAGGGGGGGAAATAAAAGTTACTTTTAAATATAAATCCATGAATGTCTCTTTGTCTATCTGCGCTGGTTATTATGTTGTTAAATTACAGTAAAATAACTACAAATGCAGAATTTCACATAATGGTCACTTTAACAAGGTATTATAATTATATTCTCCACACTTGTATTCTCCACAGCTTGACAAAATGGTATATTCCCAGGTTCCGCAGGTCAGCTGCACAGGTGCAATGCATTATTGTTAATTGTGGCACGTTTACTAACATGCCAAGTTTAGCTGCACTTGAACAACCGTTCCAGGCTGCCATATCCAGCCCAAGAAACCGTAGAAACCTAGGTAAAAAAACTGACAAAAGTTTTTTTTTTCAGACATTGTGAAAATAGCCGATCTACATGCTCACAACGCCTCGCAGCGCGAGGCGTTGTGAGCATGTAGATCTGCTATTTTCACAATAGAACCGTGTTATCCAACATGTAATGCCTCTTTTCCATGAGGACTCCCATCTTTGCCATACCCTAGCTTTTGCTGAACTGACGCCACTGATGGGGCACATGACATGCCAGCAGTGTTAAAGATGTTTTTCTTCCAGTATACAATAACAGTGTGTCCATCAGTACTAAAACTATACTAGTAAGACGCCTCAGGGCGACATATGGAGACCCCTGGTACCCATATATGGAGATCCATGTACTGTATATGGAGACATGCCAAACATTACTCTTATTTGTTATTTGAAAGTCCTATGACGTCTATGACATCTGACATCATACCCTTTTATACCCATACATGGAGTTCCCTGATGTCATCAATATTAAGCCCATATCTAACAGGACTTCATATGGGAATGCCCATACAGTATATGTAGGCCACATACCACACTAACAGAATCCATATGGCCAAGACAGATGGCCAAGACAGCCCATATATGTGTGGCTGGTTCTACAGACAGGGATCTCCATGTATGGGCATAAAAGGGTATGATGTCAGATGTCATATAGACATCATAGGACTTTCACATAATAACCGAGTAAGCATGTTTGGGCTCTCACAGCATATCTCCATATACAGTACATGGATCTCCATACAGTAAATGGGTACCAGGGGTCTCCATATATGGGTAACTGGTCCGATATACATCACTGGCCAGATGGCCAAGATGTCGCCTTTAGGTGTCTTACTAGTAAACTGTAAGAGCAGAAGTGAACCAACCTTTATAAAGTGTTATGCTGCATTCACACTGAGAGAAGCCAAGCTAATGGTTTGCTTGGTAATTCAATGTATTCTCTATGCAAACCAGCTTTAAAAATGTCCAAGCTTTCTTTCCAGCTTGGAAATTTTAAAAGCTGGTTTGCATAGAGAATACATTGAATTACCAAGCAAAACATTAGCTTGGCTTTTCTGTATGTGAATGAGGCATTAGAGCAGAAGTGAACCAACCTTTATAAAGTGTTAGAGCAGTAGTGAACCAACCTTTAGGTCTGAACTCCAGAGTGACAGCGCTGATAGGACAGCCGCCGCTGGCCCAGCCCTGCAGGTTGAGCCGGGCGTGGCTGGAGTTGATGTGAGTGAACACCGGCTGGTCCTTGTTGAACTGCGGCTCTGCACAGGGAGATAGGGAGCAGTGTTTCTCTAACGTTTACGTCTCAAGGTTTTCCCCTTAACTCTGACAGTGTACAAATGGAACCAAATGAACCTGTCTGTCAGAGTTACAGACTTGTATGAGTCAGAAACGCAAAGAAAAAAGACTCCCCCACAGAGTCGGGGAGTCCCTGGAATCCACTTTGAGAACCACTGCTATAGAGGAACAACACGGTGTCTCAGACAGCCAATCGCCACTTTATCTTGCTATGAAATGCCTTCCAGACTTCTAGATACTTTCGAGATTTTTCAAAAATGTTCTAAAATAGCAGATGTACAAGCCTGCAGCACGGCACAAAGTGACAAGTCAAATCTAAAACGACGCAGACGCTTTGTTGCTTTCCCTATTTTAATGGGTTACGAATGACTTTAGTTTCTCTCTCTTAGAGCGGTGGTTCTCCAACGTTTTCATGTCACGGAACTCCAAATTAATACATATTCAGTCGACGATCCCCGTTTGAAATGATATGCCAGGGACCCCCATAATAATAATATAAGATTTCGATGCCATGGCTCTATTACGGTTATGAAATGCATTAGAACACAGACTTCAATTTAATACCCCTTGGGGGTTCGCAGAACATACTTTGAGATCTAGTGTTTTCTTACCTCGTCCATGGGTTTTGGCTTCGATGATCTCACTGATGCGTCCGGCACCCACGCTGTTCTTGGCGGCCAGTTTGACCTTGTACCAGGTGCCACAACGCAGATTGTCCAGTTTGAATGATCGCTCGGTAGAACTGATGAACACATCCCTCCACTCCTCTGTGTTGTCCACTGAATACTGCAGCACGAAACCTGCAAACACGCACGCACGCACACACGCACGCACGCACGCACGCACGCACGCACGCACGCACGCACGCACGCACGCACGCACGCACGCACGCACACGCACACACACACACACACACACACACACACACACACACACACACACACACATTCGATGTTTAAGCTCACAAACTCCATATGAACTACACTCTCATGCCTTCTGTATCACCTGAGCTGATCTAAAACCTGTAGATCGCATATTTTCGGCACATGATGGCCATCGTATGACAGAGCTTTGGAAGAGTTTACCTGGCCTTCCCCTTCTATTGACACTTTTAGTGAATGGAATATGGTCTGCATTTACATAGCACCTTCAGCCAAAGCACTCCACGTCTTCACAACGGCACGACTTACATTCAACCATGCATTCACGGATTCACGCATTCACGCATTCACGCACGCACGCACGCACGCACGCACGCACGCACGCACGCACGCACACCAATGGCGAAGGAAACCATGCAAGGAGGCACCATCCTGCTCATCAGAAGGTATCCATTGTCTTGCCCAAAAGGACACACAAAGCCAGGTAGGACTAGGAGCCAAGTATCGAGCCATGGACCTTCTGCTTCTTAGATGGCCACTCTATCTCCTGAGACACTGCCGCCACCTAAATACTTTTCAATCTTCTTTCCATATAGCTAAGGAGGCTAGTGTTTAAATGATTGCTGTGTGTGTGTGAGTGTGTTTTAAGATCTTTAAATCTTTTAGATATTTTTATGTTTTTACTGATTTCACCTTTCACGTCAACATTTGTCTGTTGTTTGCCCTTGAACGTGCTTCAATCAAAATGGTACACTGTACATGTTTCCAACAGGGCAAACATAAAAATCCTTCCCTATTCTCACCACCAGATGGTGAGGTGGAGCTATGTTTCTCCTCACTAGCTACGGGCCCAGATGGGAGGTCGAGTTGGCTGTTCTTTATCTATGCCGCCATTAGTTACCCACAAACCCCCAGACTGGGATGGCGCTGACTGAGCATCTATGCAAATGAGGGTGTGCAATATGGTGACTGTTTTCATAATCAGCTGCCTTGCATAGCGAGCTCCGTTGAGGTATTTTCCACACCCAGAGACCCCTTTCACTGTCTGTCTGTCTGTCTGTCTGTCTGTCTGTCTGTCTTTCTGTCTGTTATCTTTCTCTAACTCCCTTTATTATATCTTGCTATTTTTCCTCTCTCTCTCTCTCTCTCTCTCGCTCTCTCTCTCTCTCTCTCTCTCTCTCTCTCTCTCTCTCTCTCTCTCTCACACATAACACATAACAGATGGCACAATAAAGGCTGAAACTTAAGCAGGGTGAAACTGCCAAAGACCCAGCAAGGTTACTTTACATTGTTTGTTTCTGTTTCTCTTTCTGTCTATTTGCGATAAACGTTATAATAGTGTATTAAACTGCACCGGAAGACGGTCTTTTGAGTGGACGTTTGCACAAAGCAGAATATTACTGAAAAGGAGAACAAAACAAAACCCAGAGGAATGGACATCAATGTCAAGCTATCACATACAAGGACCCACTTTCAGATGGTACTCTAGCAGCACCAAAACAAACACTCGCCTCACTGTGTCTGTATGCATTACTGGAGATGAATTGTTTGAAAAAGAAATAAGAAATAATAATAAAATAACAATCAGATCGTCAGAAGAGGACGAGAACAAAGAAATGTTTGTGTGACATGTTCTCATCTCGATATGCCTCTGCACTTCTGCTTCGGGGAGAATGGGCTGCAGAGGCCCTGCTGCAGTACTGATGCAGTACTAATACTGAGGCTTCCTTTACTAGTACTTCATGCCTTGGTACTACAGCTGAGTGTACAGATGGCCTCAGAATGATACACAGGAGACACAAAGAGCTCAATCTACGCTCACACAACTCTCACCGAAAAATATTAGGCAATAGACAAAGACAAAGAATGGCATGCAGAGAAAACTTGAGACGAACAGGGGTCATTACACCGATACGAAAAAAAAAAGACAGCACACAACTGGCTGTGGTTTGATGCACGCCACGCACGCATGCATGCACGCACACACACAAATCACCAACAATGAGATAATCAAGTGGACAGATAGTTAACTAGGACACAAAAACAGTGGAACAATGGTCAATAACGTTTTAGATGAGTACACAGGCAGATGCACAAAAAGCCAGGTGAGGCACACGTGCGCACACACACGCACACGTGTGTGTGTGTGAGGATTAGACCTCGACAGAGGTGGATAGAATGTGAATTTGAGAACATGTACTCATGTAGCCTAAACCCCAGATATAATAATAATAAACCAGGTGGAAATCAGGGACTGTGAGAAACTCAATAACGTTCTTTCTGTACTTTCTGGAGACTGGAGGAGAAAGGACATCTGCCCACGTCTCCTATGGTGTGTATCATTGTAAGAAGCAGACAGTCCAGTAACAGCAGAGCAGTCAATCAGGTGCACTAGTCTACAAGTCTTGCTAAAGAATATATATCCAAAAAAGAAGAAGTCGGTCCAAGGCACACATTAAACTGCTCACAGGATCCAACAAATATAGTTAGATGTCTGTTTAGTCTGTGTCACAAGCATGGCATTCCAATGACCAAAGAACAACAATACAAGATATAACTAATACAGGATGTCATCCCTATCAGGAAAGGAATAAACCATTAATATGTTAGGCCAAATGAAAAGAAGAACAGGAGAAAAAAAATAGATTAAAGGATTAAAGGAAATGAAAGGAAACAAGTTAAATCAATGTTCTCATTGAGACTTGGATAGTTCAAGGCAGTGAGTGAATCCTTTTTTGGTACAGTTTCGCTGATCTTATCAGCACCTCTTTAGCAGTCTAATGCGCACAATTCCTTCAATTTTAACCATTTAAACCCTAGTCTTCATTGATCGGGAGTTCTATCCTTGACCCACTCCTTCCCCCCCCCCCCCCCCCCCTCTATACCAAAATCTCTTGCCGAAAATAGACACAATTATTTGCTCAGCATGTTCACCTATTATGACAAGCCCAGAATTGGGATGATATAGGTTTCAAGTGGTTAAGCTAAGAATCAATTTAATTTTGGACCAGCATGAAGTTTATCAATGTTGTCCCGTGTTGGTGAGTGTTGGTCAGTGTTGCTCAGTGTTTCAAGGGGGGACAGTGGAGGCAGTCGGTAGTGCTGTCGCCTCACAGCTAGAAGGTCCTGGGTTTGATTCCCACCAGGGACGCTGTGGGTGCATGGGGCGTGTTCTGTCCTCCGCGTCATCAGTGCCCATACCCTTGTTGGGGTTGGCAAAAGTGCCTTTCTGTGTGGGGTTTGCATGTTTCGTGTCTCCTAGGGTAGATACCCTCACAAAAACATTGCAGTAATCCTGGTCTACAGTACATACTGCCTCCCCCTGGCTAGCCTGATGGAGGCGAAAAGAACTGGTTGGAATAACGTGTTCCTTCCACGCGTTATGTCCAGCAGGGGAATCTCTCACCTGTCAGGTCAAAAGAAGCGGTTTGGACTACTCATGCATAGAAGGAAGCATTCCGTTGCTCTCCCCAGGTTGGCAGAGGGAGTGTAGCACCCAGGATTACAGTAGATAATTGGCACTGGGTGAAAAATGGGTTGCAAAATCGTGGGAGAACATTTTAAAAGAGTGTTGTGCAGTGTTGCCTACCTCTGATGGAGCTGCCTCCGTTGTCTCCTGGGATCCAGGCCAGGGTGATGGAGGAGGTGGAGGTAGTGGAGACAGTGAGACGAGGCTGGTCAGGAGGGACTGCATGACACACACACACACACACACACACACACACACACACACACACACACACACACACACACACACACACACACACACACACACACACACACACACACACACACACACACACACACACACACACACACACACACACAAACTGGTAACCAGTCCATAACCTAATATGTCATCAATATTAACTCATTCCCTGCCAGGCCCGATAGTCCCGAGATTATTCCAATGTCTTTCCCCGCCAGGCCTGATAGTCCCGAGAATTAAAAAAAGAAAAAAAAAATAAAAATCAAAAAAAAAATTTTTCAAAAAAATTTTTTGACCCCCAAAAATGGAGTAGGCATGATAGCAATCGCGAAATTGCATGTTTAACCCCCATAGCAACCCCATCTTTCAAGCATGGCAGCCATTTTGGCAGCCATCTTTGTTAAATATAGTGGCTGTTATCTCATGAATGCCTGAACGGATTTCCATTCGGATTTTTTTGTTTGAAAGCTGTGAGCAATGTGGACACACGTAGTGCATTATCTAGGCATGGGTGTGCATGATCCGTGCACACCCAATTACATGGAAGTCTATGGAGACAAATGGCAGGTGGGAGTACGGAGGTATGTTAAAATGGAGTCAATGTATTAAGAGTTAAACTAAGTCTCCCAGATTTGACTATGTCCTCCTGCGTATATGCTGCTGATATTCTCTTGCTCTCACCTTGCACAAGCAGGTTCACTATGATGGTGTCAAAGCCCAGTGTGTTGGTGGCCGTGCACGTGTAGTAGCCAGAATCTTCAGCTTTGACCGAGCGCAGCACCAGGGTTCCGTTGGCCAGGATGAGACGCTGGCCGTCCTGAGACAACGGGATGGCTGTGTCCTCACTGAAATGGAGAGAGAGGGAGAGAGAGAGAGAGAGAGAGAGAGAGAGAGAGAGAGAGAGAGAGAGAGAGAGAGAGAGAGAGAGAGAGAGAGAGAGAGAGAGATCATTTTGAGGCGGAACACTACTGCTCAAGTCTTCACTGGTACCAAGGAAGTGGATCATGTCACTCCGGTTCTCAGATACACACTGTACTGGCTTCCTGTCTGTCAAAGAACTGGTTTCAAACGTTTACTGTCGATTAATTTGCAGTATGACAAATTGAACAGTTTAGACACAAAATACCTTTCTGATTTTGTGATACATCATTCAGACCTCTCAGGTTGTCTGGGATAGATTAACTCAAACTAAATGCGGAGAAGTACATTTTGTTTTAGGCACCATAAATCTGAAGGAAAAAACAACAACTCATTCTCAGTTCTTGTGAATCAAAGCTGAAGACGTTTCTGTTTGCCACTGCCTTTCACCCCTTTTGATTATTGTGCTGCACAATACACTTCTCTAATTGTTCTGTTTAATAATAATTTAAACTAATCCTTGCCCGTTCGAACATATGTCCTCCAAATTATGTGCAGTGAATGTAGAGTCTCAGAATTTTGGAGAACCCAGTCGTATCAGTGAAAGTCAGCATGCATTTATATCGGACAGACAGCACATGCGGTCGTTTATTAGTAGGATTGTATTCAAATGCCCTTTTATAATGTCTTTCTTTTGTCTTAGCATCTAATGCTCTCGGTGTTGAGCTTTGGATTGCAGTGTTGTTGAAATGTGCAATAGAATTAATTGCCTTGTCTTAACCAAATTAGAGTTTAGCATAAAAAATAAAAAAAAGATTCAATGTGTGGTTCGAGGAAGTGTGAACAAATGGCATGAAGCATGACATAATATCACCGTAATAATAGGATGTCACGTCCGACATCAACATAATGCCAGTGGTTCTGAAACATTTTCATGTCAAAGGACCCCCTCCGTAGGTTGAAACCGTCCCTCTGTAGTATTATGATCAACAAGTACAGCCTGAAGCTTGTTTCGCTGACACCGAGGGGGACTGTGTCTGTGATTCGTTACACCCACTCCATGGAAGCTGTCACCGTCACCCTGTCCACCTCCTGTGAGTAATCCTCCTCACCAGGGGTGTCGCACCAAATTCTGGGCCCTGGGTACTTTAAATATTGAGAAAATAGCAGATCTACAAGCTCACAGCACGGCACCGAGTGCCGCGCTGCGAGCTTGTAGATCTGCTATATTTTTTTTAAATCTTGAAAATTCTTCAATCCTAAGGTTTTTTATAAAAGAAAACTATGTTTCTATGTCAGTGGTGCTCAAATTCTTTCATGTGAAGGACCCAAAATGATATGTATTTTTGCCACGGACCCCCATCTCAAAATATTTAGTTCCAGGGACCCCCCAGAAGCAAAATGTACAAAAAATACATATAATCAAAGATTTGCACACATTTTCACGACTTTTCAAAAATAGCAGATCTACAAGCTCGCAGCGCGGCACTCGGTCTGTGCCATGCTGTGAGCTTGTATATCTGCTATTTTTCAATAGCTAAAGTATAAAGTAATTAAGGCCCCTCCACCTTGGGCCCTAGTAACTCAGTCCCACTTTTCCCCCCCATGTGACGCCCCTGGACTTCAGTGTGCAGAGCCAGACAGAATATCTGTCTGATTCCTAGCTGGCTGGTATAGGAGCCAGTATGGACCGCTACCGTCGTACAGTACACTGTCAATATTAATGAGGATTTATGGAATAAC
Organism: Nannobrachium achirus; assembly: GCF_963921795.1. Taxonomy (NCBI): domain Eukaryota; kingdom Metazoa; phylum Chordata; class Actinopteri; order Myctophiformes; family Myctophidae; genus Nannobrachium; species Nannobrachium achirus. Next base: position 41,847,966 of record NC_137817.1, read on the forward strand.
CATGTTTCCTTTCAGGCTACGAAACCAGAGGCGTAATTTCAGAGAGAAAGAGGGGGGTGGCAAAAAAATAAGTTACCACAGCCCCATTTCTAAAACAGCGAAAATAGACGCCAAGCGACGTGTTGAGAGCTTGTAGATCCACTATTTTCGCTGTTTTGTTTGGGGGCGGAAAGACATTGTTGGAAAATGGCATTCCCAAAATAGCGAGGATATAACAACCATTATATCGAAGTGTTTAGACTTTAGTGTTCAACATGGGGTCGCTAATATATTAGGCATGTCAACATAGTATGAAATGGGGGCTCAAGCGGGTTCCGGTGTGGTTCTGACCTGTCTTTGGTCCATTTGATGGTGGGAGTGGCTTCTCCCACTGAGCTACAGGGAAGTCGGACCTCCTTCATCCAAGGTGTGGTCACTGTGCCCCCGAAGGACAGGATCTTAGCTGGAGCTGAGAGAGGAGAGAGAGAGAGAGAGAGAGAGAGAGAGAGAGAGGTGTAATAAGTGTACACTATTAAATACTTACTGTTAACTCAGAGAGAGTAGAAATGAAACCAAAAGGACCCATAAGGGTCCATTTGGTTTCATCTGTACACGCTCATGGTTGGAAAAGATTTTCATTAATGGATTTAGGACATCTTTAAAGAGGTGGTGCCATAGTTTTGTACTTTTTCTGTTTTGAATGTGTCTATGGAGTTAACATTACTCAAATATACCACCTAGTGGGATTATAATGTGTAAATTTGCCTTCCCTGTGTATTTTTGGTTACTTCCTGAAAGCTGAAAGCCTCTGAGTCAAAAGGCCCAACTGAAAAACACTGATTTAATGACATCATATAATCATCCCCTACCCTTTTACCCATACCATACCATACACCCAACACTGTGGGTGTCGCTAACTTCATCTGGGTCACCATAAAAACCTAATTTTAACACTTTCTGTACACTTTATTGGAAAACAATCTTCCTCCTAGTATAATCATAATACCTGATCATCATGTTTTATGGGGGAAAAAAATCATGGCACCCCATCTTTAAGGTGATTGGCAGGCTTCTTTATAAACACAGGACATTGCACAGTATGTGTAGTGTATGAATACAGATTAAGAGGGGTCACATGTACAAATATGTCATATTTATTATGTGCACAGTATAAATATTGTGTGCACCCAGATACACACTCAAAAGTGTATACAGTAGTATACAGTATTCATTAAAGGGAGATGATTGTCCTCAGTTACTCTCCATCTCTCTCTTTGTCTTTCTAGTGTCTCTCTCTCTCTCTCCCACTCTCTCTCTCTAATCTCAACATCGTAATGTGAGAGCTTAGTAATCGTGTGTTTTAGGCTGAATGAAGTATTTAGTGGGGCAGCCTGGAGCACACTGCCTTTTACAGCACGCGCACGCACATGCGTGTGCACATTCGCGTGAGCGTGCGCACACACACACGCACGCACGCACGCACGCAGACGCACGCACGCACGCACGCACGCACGCACGCACGCACCACACACACACACACACACACACACACACACACACACACACACACACACACACACACACACACACACACACACACACACACACACACACACACACACACACACACCCCCCTCTCTCTCTCTCTCTCTCTCTCTCTCTCTCTCTCTCTCTCTCTCTCTCTCTCTCTCTATTACTATCTGTTCTCTCTCCAAATCCCATTTTACTTGCTGTCTTTTTCAAAACCCTATTGATCAAACTGCCCTCTTCGTTTTCTCACACACCCTGCCTCTCTATTATTCTGTGAAGTATACACACACACACACACACACACACACACACACACACACACACACACACACACACACACACACACACACACACACACACACACACACACACACACACGCCCGTGCAAGCGCACACACCTCACTGTAAGAAGCAGACCATCCAGTGAATTTTAGAGGAAGATCTCTAGGTTTCCAATGCTTTCCAAAGCGTATGGAAGAGAGCATTGTGAGCTGAATGATCTGTTATTGTCATACGACAATGTATGAATCAGGCTTCAGTCCACATAATGACAGCTCATGGTGCCATAAACTACAGCCACCTCTCTCTCTCTCTCTCTCTCTCTCTCTCTCTCTCTCTCTCTCTCTCTCTCTCTCTCTCTCTCTTAAAGGGAGACATGTGGCAGCCAGGTGACTAGGGTAAAAAAAGATAACTAGCTATCACAATGAAACGTCTCTAGTTTATTACTTACATTAAGACTAATAATTTTTGTATTACAGGTTTTCTGGAATTATATGTTTAAAAATATGCAAATGTGGCATTATATGTGCTAATTTGCATACATTTCGGGGACATAAATTGGATAAAGCCAGGTTTAAAACTACCGTTTCATTTTCTTGACATAATTATTAGAGACAAAACAAATTACATATGGGATTTTATATATCTCTGCTTATCGCTCCATAAATCAGAAAATATTGTTAACAGGCATAAAGAAACCATTTTCGCCATGTTTTAGGAACAAAATATGATGTAGATCAGGCTATGAATGATATATCAACACACCCTTATGTAAAAATCACACCCGTGTGAAGTGGAGCTGTGTGTGTGTGTGTGTGTGTGTGTGTGTGTGTGCGTGTGTGTGTGTGTGTGTGTGTGTGTGTGTGTGTGTGTGTGTGTGTGTGTGTGTGTGTGTGTGTGTGTGTGTGTGTGTGTGGATCATGTGTACCGATTTTTGTGACATTTGAAGAAAATATGTAGGAAAAGGAGCAAACAGTGTGTTTTGGAGAAAATTCAAGATGGCGGAAAATCTATCATGGCGCAAATGGGCGTGGCCTATATGGGGAGATGCGTCATGACCCAAGGAATCCAGGGAAAAAATATTTTTAATTTTCCGACCTACGGTTCAAGAGTTACAGGCCAAAACGTAAAGTGGGGTGTTATGGCGCCACCATGCGGCCAAATGACACAATTATTTTTTATTTAATCCTTGAAATCATTATGAACCTCCTCTCCAAGTCTTGAAACTCTAGCCCCTATGGTTTGCGAGAGACAAATAATTGAATGTGAGTTTTTGCAATTCCCATGATAAGTCAATGGGGAAAATTAATTCACTAATAAATTAATATCAATTAAACTATAGAACCTTTCTCTTAGAAAAGTAATAGCCCACGATTCCCGAGTAAGCCGGTCGATTTGACATATGGCGCGAGTGTGTGGTGGCAAAACTGTGGGACTAGTGGCGTGCCGAAGTTTAGGAAGTTCAGGCTACATACACACAGACACACACACACACAGACACACACACACACAGACCCACACGGCCACGTATAGGGAGCCTGTGCTTCACACAGCTCCAAAAATCTTCAGGATATACAGTATATGAATACAACTGGAAAGTGGTGGGGGGTGGGAGGCTTGTAAGTAAGGCTGGGCTGGCCTTACATTAGCAGATCATCGGGAGTGATGAAATCGGGTAGCATTACACACTACAGGATAAGCGTTTAAGATTTTCTTACCAGATAATCTAAACACGCTCACACTAGGCGATTTGAAAAGCCGGGGGCTCCGCACACTACAGGATTCTATCCAGATTGAGTCAGGCCCGAACAAACAATAATAACGTTATGCCACTGCTCTAACTGTGTAGACTTCTTGTAAATTAAGCGATGCAGATATTTAACTTTTGAGTTAAAGATCTACGAGGGTCCATTTGGTTACCAACGCTCCATCATTTAGCTGGGAACCACCTGGAACCCCCTCAAGGACCAGTGGTCCCCGGACCACTGCAATAAAGGGATTCTGATTCCGAATATCTGATTCTCTCTCTCTCTCCCTCCCCCCTCCTTCTCTCCCTCTCTTGGTCGTCCCAGGACTCACCCTTGGCGGCGGGCTCCACGGTGACCTTGTCGCTGATGTTCCCGCGGCCGGCGGTGGTGACGGCGGCGGACCAGATCAGGTACTGCTGGCGGTGGTTCAGGTGGGTGATGCGGTAGAACAGCAGCTCCGGGTTGGCCTCATACTCGCTGGGCATCTGGTGGGACAGAGAGGCCAACATGGAGAGATATGAGGTCTCACTGTGAGCATATAGCACTACGGTCATAAATAGACACTGTGTAGTTGAATTGCACCTACTGCACATACGAAAATATGGAGGGTTCCCGAAAGGTTCCGAGTTCGAACCTGGCAGAGTTAAGTGTCGAAGAGTCCTTGAGCAAGACTCTGAACCCCTAGTTGCTGAACCCAGGTTGGTGCCTTGAATGGTTTCCTCCGCCATGGGTGTATGAATGTGTGTGTGAATGGGTGAATGTAATGCACAATCTATGTAAAGCGCCTTGGATAAAGGTGCTATACAAATGCGCCATTTTTATTTACCGTTTAAGTTGAATATACTAACCTGTTGCACATAGAATACACAGTGAAGTTGTCTACAAAAAGTTAAGTACAGTATGGCAACTACTGGAAAAAAATGCTGTTGGTGTATTACAATATACTTAACTTTATGCACATGTACATTTGAGGATGCTCTTTTATTCTTTCTTTGCTCTTTTGCCTTTTGAACTCTCTTTTTCCCAAAATCTTTCTGTCATTATTATTGCGACCGTAGTTCGCAGTTAACTATGAAAACCGGCACAACTTGTCTGCATATCTCTGTTAAGTTTTACTCTTATGTGCCTGTACAAAAGATAAACAATAAAGTACAACCTTGAACCTTGAACCATTAAGACCGGAAAAATACCTAAACATTTCTTCTTAGTTTTTAATGTCAAGGACCCTAGAATTAGCCTATATGTAGGCTATTTGACTGTGGACCCCCATGTCAAAATATTTTGTTCCAGGGACCCCCAGCCCCAGAAGCAAAGATATGAGTTAAAAATGTTTGCTTTAAAAGAATATTATATTCAAAGTTTTGCACACATGGCGGACGCAATAAGGTTGTCACGTGAACCAAATCAAGGGTTCCTTATGCAATCTCTATACACATGTTCAGCCAGTCACGGTAAATGGAGGAAATGGCTTCAAGATTTGGGGGGGTTTGAGTAGTATATACACTTGTCTTGGATCGTAAGGGGGGAGGAATACCCCTCCAGAGACAGCAGACCGAGAGATAAGACTGACGGAGACAAGAGGAGGCAGATTTATCAGCCAGTCAGGGAAAATCAAGCACGATCACACACTGATGGGGTCTATCTACCTCAGAGGAGAGGAGAGGAGAGGAGAGGAGAGGAGAGGAGAGGAGAGGAGAGGAGAGGAGAGGAGAGGAGAGGAGAGGAGAGGCAGACTCATACAGTAGATGCAAATACACAGTGAACACTCACACACATGACCTGGAGCTGGATGTATAATTGCTGTGTTTTTAACCTACAGTAGCAATGTGGCTGCTGTCTACACATATCCACATCACTGTCCCATGTACACACGTACACACGTACACACACACACACACACGTACACACACACACACACACACACACACACACACACCTATACTGGTAGATGTGGTTTAGCAGGACCCTTTAGCTCAAACCTGCGGTTTACAACATTAGCAGGACACCACTTTCCACTTGCTTTACTAATATGTGGAGCATGTCAAAAAATCTATTTTGAGCCATAGAACACATATTTCACTTCAAAAGTTGAATAAACTCAACACAACTCAAGTTTTAACAACCTGACAAAATCCTACATTAGGAGGACATTAGATAATTAGGTTCTAAGCTCCGCCCATGTGAATTAACAGGACTAACTACATTAACAGGACAGCTGCAATTAAACACATGAAAATATGTCACTGCAGGGTATTTAAGGGTCAAATGTGATTAAATGTGACATAGCTAAACACAAACAAGGCATTCTATTGATGTTTTTAAATCTCTTCCTAAGACACATTTGTTTTTTCGCTGGCTTTTAATGTTCCTTAATTTTCCTGCGCAAATCGCTACACAGTATGTCTACACTCATGTCATCAACATGGATCTGTCCCATATAGCGCCCCCATCAGGCCGATTTTTTCAAACACATTTTTGGACACTGCTCCTACAAATTTTGCCCTAAAATCACGAAAATCGGTACACCCCACATTCTCTGAGCCAACCAAAACTATACATTGTCCACACAACTAGGAACCAATGCCAGTTACATCCGTCTTTGTGTATACATGTGACCTGACGGTCGCTTATCTCCCGATTAGGGAGTCTTACTGGTAGGCCTGTTTGTCATTTATGCACCATGTACAGCACTTCGGTCAATGTCTCTTGCCTACAGTGGTGTGTTACTGTTTCAACACCTGACTTGCCCTCAGGATCAACGATACAAGTGGAATATAAGCCAGTAAACATGCAGGACTGGAATGACATCGATACAAAGCTCACTAACTAAGTGTTGTTGGTGCCACTGAGATGGTAAACTACAATTCAATGCAATATGACTACTGTGTGTGACTTAGCAGGCCTGAGAACAGGCTGAGAGATGTGATTTCAACATCTTCAATGTTGAGCTACTGTTAATAAAGTTCTGCAGTGAACAAACTAGCATTTTCATCCATCTTGGTCGAAGGGGGACATTGAAAATGTCATGACTGAGGGGTCAATAGACTTAAGCTTTGTGAAGTTAACTTTACAGCTCGTCTGTTATTCTTGACTTCTTTGGAGATTTTCATAAGAGATTTACTGGAAGGGTTATAAGACCAAAAACTATAGCTGAAAAACACACCAATCATGAACAAGGTTCAATATTTATTTTTTGTAGGACACAGGAATGTAGCCCTGCCCCGCTGTAATCAGACACAATTCGGGGAAGACCGCCAAAGCACCTCAGACCGTAGGGATGGGACAATATACGATATTATCGTTTATCGTGATAAAAAACACTCACAACTAGAAGCAGTGCTCTTCCGAGCACAGGTCTCCACCAGGCCACACAAATCGGCCTGTTATAGCGCCACCATGAGGCTGATTTAAAAAATGTGGGGCAGAGGTTCTGAATTAGCATCCAGGGAGTGTGTGTGCTCAGTTTGGCAGCGATCGGGCCAACGGCGCCGGAGATTAGCCGGTAACAACCAGGCCACACAAATCGGCCTGTTATAGCGCCACCATGAGGCTGATTTGAAAAATGTGGGGCAGAGGTTCTAGATTGGCATCCAGGGAGTGTGTGTGCTCAGTTTGGCAGTGATCGGGCCAACGGTGACTGAGATTAGCTGCTCACAAACTGCGAGGACGCACGGACGCACGGACGCACGGACGGACGGACGGACGGACGGAGGGGAAAACATACTCTCCCTCAGCCTTCGGCTGGTGGAGACAATAATCATATTGTGGAGATTTAATTTATCGTGATATCATCCTCTGTCATACACTGGGATCAATTCACCTTTTATTTGCCGAGCTGCATATCCAGTACTATTTAAACCCTCTATAATTGGTAAAAGGTACATAATATATGTACTTGATACAGTAGTTTTTCACTCTCTACCAAATCTCTTTGCCAAAAAATAGACGATCTACAAGCTCACAATGCTTCGTGCTGCGAGCTTGTAGATCTGCATGATTACTGCATGATTGATCTGTCGCAAAGCCCTCTCCCTAACTGTGAGGATTGGACGACAGCGTAGCAAAACACTTCCACCCAAAGTTGGCTCCCATAACCCTCTAAAAAGCCCGTACCTTGGCCCCCCATCGACCGGGAGAGACGGGGCCAGCACCCAGGGGGTACCCAGGGGCCCAGCCACCGCCAGGGCTCCCCACGGACCCCCTGGGAAAAAAATATGGGAAAATAGTCAAAAGTAGCCGATCATAAATGTGACCCGATTAGGGAGTCTTACTGGTATATAGGCAAATTAATATCAAAAACATTTATATTACATTATTACGGCCATGGTGAAACGTTGCTGCTGGGGGACCTGCTACAGTGATTATAGCTACCCAGAACATTTGAAGGGAGCATTTTTCAAATCATTTTCCGAAACCAAAATCTGCCTTAGACTGCAGCCTGTCGATTGTAGGTATAAATTATCGATACATTTGTTGTTTTTGGGTCAGTTTTAAGTGCACTGCAATTAAGCAATGACATTGTTTTTTCCAGCGGGTAAATGCACAGGAAGAAAAATTAAGTGAATCTTTAAAATATAGCAGATCCACAAGTCTAGGTATGCAGGTCGCCGGTTCGATTCCCGATCCGGACGACCTTTGCCACATGTCATTCCCCATCTCTCTCCCCATTTCCTGTCTGTCTACTATCCTAACAAATAAAGGCATAAAAAGCCCAAAAAACTAATCTTAAAAAAAAAGAAAGTCAGGTCTGAGATTTATCACCCAGCCCTACTTTAATGTTGAGTTACATGTTGTATGACATCATTTTTGTAGCTGCAAGGAATAATTATGGCAATTATAATTTGATAATTGATTTGCAGTATCTCATAAGCTACAGTGCGTTACTGCATCCCCATTATTCAGTTGCCTGCAAATGTATAAATAGGCTACTTTTTCCAGAATTATGTTTAATACCAGAGTTAGTCCAGAAACCCCCACATTTACATAAATCAAAACATCTATTTTCAATAAAGTAGTAAATGAGGATCTCCCTCAATTGATCTTTTCGAGAAATTAAATAAAGGTTGAATGAATGCAAATCTTTTGTATTGCTAAATGCTCATGATGTCCCCGAACATGCCATGACAAGGCAAATGTTTTCTTTGGATATTAATGTTATCACCACCGGCACCACCAAGATGGTTACTTTGTCAACTATCATTATTCTGATATTGCTACCATGCTGTTATGTAAAAATGTTCATATTCTGTTCACACAGTGGTTCTCAAAGTGAATTCCAGGTTGGAATCCACTTTGAGAACCACTGTTCAGGCCCAGGGACTCTGACACTGTTGTTTTTGACAACAAATTTTGATTTAGTTTTGAATAAAATGTCATTTAATTTTAGTCATAATTTAGTGACCTGAAGAGTTTTAGTTTTAGTCTAATTTTAGTCGACTAAATATCATACATTTTTAGGCGACTAAATCTACAGTTCATTTAGTCAACTAAAATGTATTTTGGCAGGCCTTGATGGCATCGTAATGAGTGATTTTACACTTGGTTGTGTGCTGAAAATAGCAGATCTACAAGCTCACAACGCGTTGCGCGACACGTTGTGAGCTTGTAGATCTGCTATTTTCAGCACGCAACACTTGAGAACAACCAAACATAAAATGACTCTCTACTCCACTAGTCCCTCTACTCCACTAGTCCCTCCCTAACGTTTTAGTCTAGTTTTGATTTTGTTGACGAAATTGTCAATATAATTAGTCTTAGTTTTAGTCATCACAGCTTAGTTTTTATTTAGTTTTTGTCAGTGAAAGAAATGCAATCGACAAATACTTTTCGTCATAGTTTTAGTCAACAACATCTACACTGCTCTGACAGTACAAATGGAACCAAATGAACTCTAAGTCTCATGATGCAAGGTTAAATTAACATTATCTGTCTGTCTGTCTGTCTGTCTGTCTGTCTGTCTGTCTGTCTGTCTGTCTGTCTGTCTGTCTGTCTGTCTGTCTGCCTGCCTGTTTGTCTGCCGATTGTTAACCAATTTGAGTTAAGCTCTCCTCCACTCTTTTCAAAGATTTCACCTTGTGCAGGGAAACCCTTTCACTCATTCTTTCCACTGTAGCCCACTTGCTGATTACTAGCTTGCAATGCAATCAGCCACTGATCAAATTCACCTGTGCTGCCTGCCCATCCCCCATCCCCCATCTCCCTCACTGCACTCACTCAAAACTGTGTGAGTGAGAAGCTGCCCCTCCCCCCACAGTCAGTTGGTTTGTTTGTATGCAGTCTGTACAAGGCAAGGCTTTAAATACTGTGAATATGTGTGAAAGTAAATCCTACGTGTTACTTTATGCTTAGGGTAGTCTTACTAGTGACTATATACAAATGGAACCAAATGGAACTCATAATCTGTGTAATCTATGCACATGGCTTATTTTTTTTGTTCTGGTTAGTTAAAGCAGTGGTTCTCAACCTCTGGGTCAGGGAATTATTTTGGGGAGGGGGTCCCCAGATGATTATCTAAATGACTGTGCACCATTGCTTTCTCTCTGAACAGTAAACATACAGCATAAGGTTTAAGTGTAAGGGTATCTTCAGATTTCTAAAGTACCCTTCCGTAATCAATGGGGGCAATTTACCCCTTTTTGTGCAGATATATGACCGATTTGTTGCATGTCTGAGTCATCATGACATCACTGAGATGCCATAGACTCCTACCTACCCACTGTCTGACGTGACCTACCACTGCCGGATGCACCCACGCACACGCGCACACACGCACCTCATCCCGGATTGTATAACAGATTTCTTAAGCCCGGTTCACAATGCAACATGCTAGCCCAGATGATCCTTTTGCCGTCCTATAACCTAAAAGCCTAACATGGGTTGTGACAGCACTGAGAGTAGAGACGTGCTACAGCCAATCAGAGAACAGGACAGGTGGCTTGTTTGATTTAATTCACACATTATTTTCTTTTATATAATTAAAAGACTGTTTGTCTGTCTGGATCAATCCAGTGATATAACTTTAATAATTCTCGTGGGCGAATCCAGGTGTGACAGAACACTCTCAATGGAGCTATTGTAGTCCAGCCTGAGGATGCAGTAGCCTAGACTCCGAACCTCTTCAGGCGATAAAAGCAATATAGTTGCAAATTCTGTATCCTCACGTGCGTTGTGTCCCACTTCAAGGAACTTGTGTACTTCAAGGAACTTTAAATCCCTGCTCCCTCAAGCAAGGAGATGAGGATTAGATTTGAGTCTGGAGGAATCAAGCAGGTTAGACTGATTGTAGTCCGAGCATTTCAGGCAAAAAAGTGCGCGATTCCATCAAAATACTGCACAAACTGGCCGGACTATAGTAACATTGTGTCACATATGAGGAAATGGCATATTCGGGACAACCTTGGTAGTAGGCTAATAAGGCTATGCTTTATTCAAGCCAAACGAGACACTCTATTTGGTGCTTTATGATCCCACAGGGAATGCTACAATTTGTCAATCAGTGTCATCACCGATAAACAAACTTTTACTGCACTGTTTTTACAGTACAGTAAAAGTACAGACAGTACAGTACAGACAGTACAGTTCAGTGATAAAAGGTCAAGGTCACAAGCTTATTTAGAATAATTTGACCTTAGAATTGTAGTAAGCTACTTTGGTGTCATATACTGTATCTGAAGGCTAGTGAAGTCACTGATCTACAAGATGTACACACAATTCGTAACACAAGAATTTTGCCTATACTGTGTAATACTGTGTAGAGGAATAATTCTAGAATCAGTATCGGGATTTAAAGGGATATTCCATTTAAAAAAACTCTGCCTTGCATGGGTCTGCCTCCCCAGGCTCAGGGCCTCTCCCCACACACACCCATTGTAACTTCAAACTCCATTATATTTTTTTCTGGTGACTCATACTACCCTCCTAATACATGAGCAGGCCATGTTTTTTTTCGATACAATTTTTCATTTATTTGTAATAATTTTAATTTTTCAAATTTTCCCAAAGAATTATTACAAATAAATGAAAAGGGTTATTGAGAAAACACGGCCTGCTCACGTATTAGGAGGGTAGTATGAGTCACCAGAAAAAAATAGTGTGTGTTTTTAATGAAGTTTGAAGTTACAATGGGTGTGTATGTGGAGAGGCCTTGAGCCTGGGGGGAAAGATATTTATATATCAAATATATAAATATTAAAATAGTTCATAAAGGCCTGATTAGATGATAAAGTGACCAAAATGATCTGTAGGCTTGAACTTAATTAGCATTTTTACCCAAGGGTAAAAATGGTGCCTGGGTGCCTGCCTACTCCTGTATGTCGGAGTTAACTTAAACTCATATGTACTGTACATGATGTCATGGTCATGATGTGGTCATGTGATACTGTATATAGGAGCTACGCTGATCAGCATACATGACTGTGCAGAGCTGCTACCAGTGGTGCTTTGGGGTTTTCTTTTCAGGGCGGACGGTCATTTATTGACGTCACATGCACGAGCGCCTTTAGATGTGTGCGTGCTAACTAAAAGTTTGCTTTGAACAAATCTCATCTATCACAGTAATGGAGCCAGGTAGCCTGAGACACGCACAATGCACATACAGTCACCGCTGGAAACCTACAGTAGGTGTTAAAGTAGCCTATCCATATGAATAGGGGGGTATGTGCAAGCCCACCACTCACTGCCTGCCTGGTAAACCTGTTATGCGAATAGCCATTTGATTACCATGGTCATCACTTGTATAGCTACACATTTTTAAAGTGACAGTTTAAGTACTTTCTAATACCTCTAGAGTGACAGTTTAAATTAAACATTGGCCAAATTGACAAATATTATGCAGAAATTGTGAAAATAGCCAATCTACATCCTCGTGAGCATGTAGATCTGCTATTATTATTAATTTAGGGGGTTGTGTCCTGAAAAGGTTGAGAACCACTGCATTAATCCATTTAGGCCTGGGGCCGATTCTAAAAATGCCTTTTAAATCCGGCCAAGATTTTCATTAAGAAAACAAATGCAATTCATTAATAAAAAATAGAAACATGTAAGAACCACAAAATGTACAGTCAATTGGATGAGTGGTTTGTAAAATATGCATAGCCTCCTTGGAGTGAGCTAAAATGTTGGCAAACTTGGAAAATGGACATTAATATAAACGTGATTTTTTGGGACGTTTTGATTAATTATTACACAAAATAACAATACAACAATTGCAATATCTGGTTAAATTTGTATAATTAAGAAACATTGTCTGTATGTTATGCAAATCATGTTGCAGGCCCATGGTGTGGCAAACCACCAACATGGTAGACCCCTGAACAGTGTTTATGCCAAGTTTAGTGTGGATTGGAGCAACGGTGTGCCTGTGGCAGCCAGGGGCCCCTGGGAGCCACATTGGGCCCCTTGTGTTGCTATTATAATGGCCGACCCCTGAACGGTGTTTGTTCAATCAAGTTTAGTGTGGATCGGAGCAATGGTATGCCTGTGGCAGCCAGGGGCCCCTGGGGGCCACATTGGGCCCCTTGTGTTGCTATTATAATGGCCGACCCCTGAACGGTGTTTGTGCAATCAAGTTTAGTACGGATCGGAGCAACGGTGTGCCTGTGTCAGCCAGGGGCACCCGGGGGCCACATTGGGCCCCTTGTGTTGCTATTATAATGGTAGACCCCTGAACGGTGTTTGTGCCAAGTTTAGTGTGGATCGGAGCAACGGTATGCCTGTGGCAGCCAGGGGCCCCTGGGGGCCACGTGGGGCCTGTGGTGTTGCCATTATAATGGCAGACCCCCAGAACGGTGTTTGTACAATCAAGTTTAGTGTGGATCAGAGCAACGGTGTGCCTGTGGCAGCCAGGGGCCCCTGGGGGCCACATGGGGCCCTTGGTGTTGCTATTATAATGGCAGACCCCTGAACGGTGTGTGTGCCAAGTTTAGTGTGGATCGGAGCAACGGTGTGCTTATGGCAGCCAGGGGCCCCTGGGGGCCACATGGGGCCTGTGGTGTTGCTATTATAATGGCAGACCCCTGAAGATTGTTTATGACTAACGTTATTCACCCAAAATGCTATGTCATTGAAATGTTCATAAAAACATGTATGTGCATTAACAGGACTCTGACACCCAGCCAATCAGGTGCTTCAAAACATACACTGTGTGTGAATATTCATGAGCTTGTGTATGAACATGCAGTAGCATTACACAACCTATGGGGGCGCTGTTCAGACACAAAAAAGTCGGGTGTATGTGTATTAACAGGACATCAAAAAAAAAAGGTGGATTTGGGCTCTCTAGACCAATAGAAACACTTCTGCTATTTCAGAATTGTCCATGAATTAGCAGGACACCAGTCCTGTCCTGCTAATCCAAAATGTCCTGTTAGTGTGGTGTGTATTCAGGCCAATTGTCCCGTTAAACCACATTTACCAACACACACACACACACACACACACACACACACACACACACACACACACACACACACACAAATGAGGCCGTGACTTGATGTTTCCAGCACCAGCAGTAGTCCTGTGTGACACACTGTCCTGCTCATCTGCCATCATCGTTTAGAAAACACGAAGAGAGAGAGGGCATCAAATAGCCTCAATGTTTTCAGGCCAAGGACCCCTTAGTTGAGAGAGAGATGAAGCAGGGACCCCCAAAACCTGTTCATAGTTTAATCGTTTGACAGCACGATCATCAGTGTAGCCTATTCTGGATTCATGTCAATTTGTGTTTTCCGATATTTAACCACTTGAACCGTCAATACTTAATAAAGTTGATCTTTCACTCTGTACTTGGTCTTCTCTTTTTCCCCTATACAAAACCTCTTTGCCGAAAATAGCTGATCTACAAGCTCACAACGCTGTGCTCTGTGCTAAGAAGACCAGCTTCAAGGTATTCTTATGAGACAGCACAGTGATGGCGCGGATATTTCCTTATTTTTTAGAGTGCATTATTGTGATTAATAAGATGCATCTGGGTAGATTCACAATGCCCTGCTCACACTGATTGCAATCAACCAGTTTTTCGGCTCCATTCCCGCTTCCCTCCTCCTCCTATTCGATTGCCCAGACTACCAATCCGGCCTATCACTGTCGCGTCGTCAGCATGCTTGATGACTACATTGGAGCTGTCAATTATGCCATCAACAACGACGAGTCTGCCTAGTGCCTACACCTTATGCCTAAACTCATGTACATACTGTACATATTTACATATACATATTTGCAATAGATTTGGCAGAACATTGAGCTTGTAGATCAGCTATTTTTATGACCTTCTCTGATTCGAAGTTTAATCTATACCTATGAAGGTGGATTCTGCTTTTCAATGAGAATGGAGTGGTTTCTTGCCATTTGCGGGTTTCTGCAAAAATACGCTCCATTCTCCATAAATACAGTATTTCAAAGGCAAAACAGGAAAGAAACCTGTGGGAAAAAATGCATCTGCAGGAAAAGAGCAGTAAAGCCTGAACACTTGAAACAGCACATATATGAATGTGTCCAGGGGCGTCACAAGGGGTAGGAAAGTGGGACTGAGTTACCAGGGCCCAAGGTGGAGGGGCCCTAGTAACTTTAGCTATTGAAAAATAGCAGATATACAAGCTCACAGCGCGGCACCGAGTGCCGCGCTGTGAGCTTGTAGATCTGCTATTTTTTGAAAAGTCGTGAAAATGTGTGCACATCTTTGAATATGTATATTTTAAGCGAACATTTGTAACTCAAATTTTGCTTCCGGGGGGGGGGGGGGGGGGGGGGTCCCTGGAACTAAATATTTTGAGATGGGGGGGTCCTTCACATGAAAAAGTTTGAGCATCACTGACTTGGAAACATAGGTTTCTTGGCACACATTTTCACGATTTTTCAAAAATAGCAGATCTACAAGCTCGCAGCGCGGCACTCGGTGCCGCGCTGTGAGCTTGTATATCTGCTATTTTTCAATAGTTAACATTCCTTGTACCCAGGGCCCAGAATTTGGTGTGACGCCCCTGAATGTGTTTACATATATCTTCTCTTCTCCTTAACTCTTAGCCAGCCAAAACGCCAAAAATCGCCATTTTGGGGAGGGCTGAGGCAGCCAGATCGCCAAACGTCGCCTTGGGGATCATTTTCTGATTTTTTTGACATTTTTTGAGCTATAAATGACCATTCTAGCTTCATATAAGCTTCAGCAATGATATTCCGATGGAAATGACGTCATCGCCGGAAACCGGAAATCGAGCGTGTCTCCCATGTACACAAGCATATTTTTTTATCTCACGTTCAAAACGTCGGATTTTGATCCGGTTTGAAGTCTCTGTGCGTCTATTGGGCATCTAAGGCACATAGTCGATAATTTTTAAGACAATCCGGCGCGCGTATGGCGTGCACGGGTCCCGGGCCGTTCCATGCTAACGCTAATGCTAAGTGAATGGACTGGTTGCTAATTTGAGGCCTTCTAGCAATCGCCAGAGACCTTATTCGTTGGCGACATCTAGTGTACACTATATAGACTACAGCCTACCAAAATGTCATGCATATAAGGGAGATCTACTGTGACTCTGAAAAATTAATAATATTCCTGGCAGTATAGGCGCAAAAGCATATTGTAAATGGCTGTGTATGTGTTTTAAGAAAGAGATGAAGAAATTCATCCGCCCCCCTTTTGCTTTCCCACCTGTAAAAAAACAACAATGAAATGACATGTGTAACCCAGGCTTGAAATGAGCATGCCTGGATTTAAAATGGAGAAAATAGAAAATGGGATGAATAAATAATTCATTTTAAGTTGATTTACAACGTGCTAAAAACGATTTAAAAGTGCTTTTTGATTTAATACATTTAAGTCATACTGATATACCTTGATCTATTGCTATACAAGTTGTTAAAATGGGAAGAACAAGCTGAATACATGGAAGGAAAAAAGATTTCAAAACAAACAAACAGGGTGTCTTGCAGGAGTCAGCAAAGGTTAAAATTACCTGGCTCTGCGATTGCCACCCTAAGTGGCCAATCACTGAGCTCTGAGCCTCTTATGCCCAGCCCTTTTAGTGATGCACTTCCTGTCCTTTATAAGCAGAGAACTTCCTGTTCCTGCCAGAACCACATTGCTGCATCTGATGTTGTTGTACACAGAAACACAGAGAGAGAATCTTTTGCCATCCGCTTGGTAAGAATGAGAAATAATCTTCCATTTCGAAGCATCCACATTTCTAACATTGTTAGACAACTCCTGATGTGAATATTGTGTCATTTTAACTTTGTAGAGCAGTGTGAGACCGAGTTGTTGCAATTCACCGTCCACCAGGTGAATCTGCATTCTGTGCCTTGATTGCTTTGATCATCGGTGAGTGAATAATGTATGACTGTATGGTTGATTTAAGAACTGATGCTGATGTTTATGATGTATTAGCCACATAAGGTTGGCAGAATTTATTTTGTGCGCATGTTACATGCTGAAAGCACAGATTATTGTATTTTGTGTCACTGAAGAAGTGTGTATTTTGGGTTCAGTGTTTGAGGAGTTAATTAGTGCATCTCTCACCTGTTGCTAGCCAGGGAGAGATGTTTGAGCCATTAATATCCCCATAGTACTGCACAAAAACACTCATTTGGATACTTTTATGCACTTTAATGCAATTTACCCCAATTTATTGTGAATATTAAAGGAGCATTTCGTAGAATTATTTTTGGGTTAAAAAAAGAAAACAGTTCATTGAATATAGTGAATATTTAAAAGACTGTGAAAAGAATATAAGCGCTTTAGATATTTTTGATGTTTTCAATGTACTTTTACAGTGCATGATTACAAGAAGAGACATGATTGGCCTAATTGATATAAGTTAAAAGATATCAGTTAATGCAAATTCATGAGAAGATATGATTGGGTTAATTAATATGGGTTAAAGGTATTAATTCATGCCAATTCATGAAGATTTAGAAACATGGTTTACATGGTGTGTGTGAATAACACATACAATTGGATCTTGTCTGACCTACTATAGGTCAGGTTTTTTTGGGTGATTCAGATTCAGACCATCGATCCCCTGGAGCTGTGTGGAGAAGAGGACATCTCTTCCCATTCCACCTACTGAGGAGCCAGGTGTACAGTACTGTATGTGAGGCTTGACTGTCTCCATTACCCAGCGACACCATTGATCCCCAGAACCATTGATTCCCCAGTTTGTACTGGGGTGGCGAGCTACCCAGAGTCTGAACACTGATGGTGATCCCCCTCCCTCACGGACAGTGAGGTAGGACCGTGAGATTCGAACCGATATCGCGATTCAGATAAAGGGCCCCAACGAAATCGATCGATAACTCACATCTAAAACTTTGGGAACTAAGGGTTTCACATTTATGCCTGCTTTTCTTTTTGTTTGTTATTTTCCATATTGTAACTGTTGTAATTTCATGTTGTTGTAATAATAAGTGGCCATTCAACTGTTTCAATATTGTTGTCTGTGTCATTATTGATGTGCAATACTGGCTCTTAACAGTCTAGAATACTTCTGATACTAGTCCAGTTAATGATATACACTATTGAACACTACATACCTGTACTTCCTGTTACTAGTACGTAACTAGGGGTTACAGAATTGGCGAGCTAGCCAGGAGCCAGTAATTTGCATATCAATACTGAAATTACGTCCAATATGGATTTTGTGAAAAGGTCTTGTGTGAAAATCCCAAATGCAGTCATTGTTAGTGGGTTGACCAGAGAAGCAGAACAAGATGACCAGGTCATTGATTTTCTTAAAAAGTACGGCAATATTGAAACGTCCCTTTATGTTACTGATGATTCGTCCCAATTGTACCAAAACCTGATCGTTGAATACTCGAGCAGCGAACCTGTAGAAAACTTAGCTGCAATTTTGCCACACAGAAAGCGCACGGCACAGGGCAGTGTTTATACTGTCAAGACGTTAAGTAGCGTGTACACTACTGAACTATGCGGTGACATTACCAAAACCTTCATGACCAAGGTTAAAACCTTAGCTAAGCTAAGTGGCAATGAGTTTGAAGGGGTGTTGAAAGAAGTGTTGTCCCAGATTGGCAAAGATATTGAAGCTATGAACACTGTGATCGAAGATGCCTCAACTGCACACGTTGAGACCACTGTTTTGAAACCACAGCTTCTTACCCCCAAGGAACAGCCCCCCAATTCACTCTCGGATGCCCCGGAGAGAAACATTGGCCCCAATGCCAATGACCCCGTACCGATTACTATTGAAAGAAGAGCCCTTCCACTTTCAGTAAGCGACATGAACGGGCGGTTAATGTCACAGCCAAAGAGAAACATTATTGCCACATCGGTCCAAGGCACAGTGAAGTGGTTTAATGTACGTAATGGATATGGGTTCATAAGCAGAAATGACACCAAAGATGATGTTTTTGTCCATCAGACAGCCATCAAGAAAAACAATCCTAAGAAATTAGTGCGCAGTGTGGGAGATGGAGAGATCGTGGAGTTTGACGTTATAGAAGCTAGAAAGGGCTCAAAAGCGGCCAATGTGACAGGTCCAGGCGGGGTTCCTGTCAAAGGTAGCCGCTATGCACCCGATAAACGACGTTTTCGTCATCGTCCCTCTCCCCGTGGTTCTGCACCCAATGATCAGAACGCACAGAGTGACAGCCTTGGCTCTGCATCGGAGAGCGATGTTGAGAATGAGGGCACGCAACCTGTACCGCGACGCAGCGGGCCTCGTAGGCCCTGGCCTCAAAGACCCAGACAAGTAGTGAAAGAAGGGGAGGTTGGAGAGCAGAAATCGGATCAACATGGTGACCAGCAGAGGCCACTAAAGAGCACATTCAATCCTCCATACCGCAGGCCGGTTCAATCCAGAAGCCAACCCGAAGCAAGCTACACTTACCTTTGTAGTCATGGAAACCTAGTATTGGAAACCCCAAGTTCCAATCTTGCCCCTGAAACAGTCAAATTTGGAACAAAGAAAACTGAGTCACGATCCATGCCAGTATCACCTGTTGAGCAAAACCCTCCAGAACTAGCCGAAGTTCTTCCTGAGAATGTTCCAATAGTACATTCTGACTTGAACTCACCTGAAGCAAGTCCTCCTAAACTTGACGTGAACCCTGAGGCGACAGCCTCAACTGATGAGAACACTGATGCCGATCACTCTTCCTCCGAAGAAGATAATGCTGATGATCGTATTCCAGACTACTCGTTCAGAGAGTCCCAGAATCCTCAGGTCCCCACAGTCCATGAGAGACCAGTGCAGCCTGATCCACTTATGTCTACTGAGCAAGATGCACAGCATACTGTACCTCCAGGCGTATGTCCCGCCGAGAGTCCAGTGAATGCCCAAGATGTTGATTGTAGTACTGAAATTGACAACCAAACTGATATGTCTGATGGTACATCAGATAGTCCCCTGACGCTTAAGGAACCTACCTGCCATCAGGGTGACACTGAGTACTTACTTGCTGAAATGATTCCTACTGAACAGGTACAAGTGCTAAACCTAAATGAAGGTGACTTATCTGATACCGAATGTCCCGTAGAGAACGGTGACTTACCTGAAGAAGAATGCCCTGTGGAAAGAGAAAACTTACCTGATGACGTCGATATCCAGAATGAACACCATCCGGAGCTCTCTGACATAGAGAGTGAAGAGGAGACAGATGGAACTGGTAATGAAGAATCTGAGGAGAAAAGAATGGACAAGTTGGATGAAACCGAGGCAGCAACTGAAGAGGAGACAGAGGGACAAACGGAGGTATCCGTCTCTGTCAGGAGATCGGAGAGAAGTTGCCATCCCTCGAAGCGACTCGACTATGCCGAACTTGGAAATCCCTTGGACACAGTGTTTAAATCTTTCTTCCACGTTAAATCCTTGATTGATGAGGTTGTGAACAGTTTCCCTGCCCCACCCCCTCAAACAATAACCATGTAAGCGTTGCCATGTCCGGGGACGTACATGAGTTCAGGAGGGGAGGGTGTAACCCAGGCTTGAAATGAGCATGCCTGGATTTAAAATGGAGAAAATAGAAAATGGGATGAATAAATAATTCATTTTAAGTTGATTTACAACGTGCTAAAAACGATTTAAAAGTGCTTTTTGATTTAATACATTTAAGTCATACTGATATACCTTGATCTATTGCTATACAAGTTGTTAAAATGGGAAGAACAAGCTGAATACATGGAAGGAAAAAAGATTTCAAAACAAACAAACAGGGTGTCTTGCAGGAGTCAGCAAAGGTTAAAATTACCTGGCTCTGCGATTGCCACCCTAAGTGGCCAATCACTGAGCTCTGAGCCTCTTATGCCCAGCCCTTTTAGTGATGCACTTCCTGTCCTTTATAAGCAGAGAACTTCCTGTTCCTGCCAGAACCACATTGCTGCATCTGATGTTGTTGTACACAGAAACACAGAGAGAGAATCTTTTGCCATCCGCTTGGTAAGAATGAGAAATAATCTTCCATTTCGAAGCATCCACATTTCTAACATTGTTAGACAACTCCTGATGTGAATATTGTGTCATTTTAACTTTGTAGAGCAGTGTGAGACCGAGTTGTTGCAATTCACCGTCCACCAGGTGAATCTGCATTCTGTGCCTTGATTGCTTTGATCATCGGTGAGTGAAATAATGTATGACTGTATGGTTGATTTAAGAACTGATGCTGATGTTTATGATGTATTAGCCACATAAGGTTGGCAGAATTTATTTTGTGCGCATGTTACATGCTGAAAGCACAGATTATTGTATTTTGTGTCACTGAAGAAGTGTGTATTTTGGGTTCAGTGTTTGAGGAGTTAATTAGTGCATCTCTCACCTGTTGCTAGCCAGGGAGAGATGTTTGAGCCATTAATATCCCCATAGTACTGCACAAAAACACTCATTTGGATACTTTTATGCACTTTAATGCAATTTACCCCAATTTATTGTGAATATTAAAGGAGCATTTCGTAGAATTATTTTTGGGTTAAAAAAAGAAAACAGTTCATTGAATATAGTGAATATTTAAAAGACTGTGAAAAGAATATAAGCGCTTTAGATATTTTTGATGTTTTCAATGTACTTTTACAGTGCATGATTACAAGAAGAGACATGATTGGCCTAATTGATATAAGTTAAAAGATATCAGTTAATGCAAATTCATGAGAAGATATGATTGGGTTAATTAATATGGGTTAAAGGTATTAATTCATGCCAATTCATGAAGATTTAGAAACATGGTTTACATGGTGTGTGTGAATAACACATACAATTGGATCTTGTCTGACCTACTATAGGTCAGGTTTTTTTGGGTGATTCAGATTCAGACCATCGATCCCCTGGAGCTGTGTGGAGAAGAGGACATCTCTTCCCATTCCACCTACTGAGGAGCCAGGTGTACAGTACTGTATGTGAGGCTTGACTGTCTCCATTACCCAGCGACACCATTGATCCCCAGAACCATTGATTCCCCAGTTTGTACTGGGGTGGCGAGCTACCCAGAGTCTGAACACTGATGGTGATCCCCCTCCCTCACGGACAGTGAGGTAGGACCGTGAGATTCGAACCGATATCGCGATTCAGATAAAGGGCCCCAACGAAATCGATCGATAACTCACATCTAAAACTTTGGGAACTAAGGGTTTCACATTTATGCCTGCTTTTCTTTTTGTTTGTTATTTTCCATATTGTAACTGTTGTAATTTCATGTTGTTGTAATAATAAGTGGCCATTCAACTGTTTCAATATTGTTGTCTGTGTCATTATTGATGTGCAATACTGGCTCTTAACAGTCTAGAATACTTCTGATACTAGTCCAGTTAATGATATACACTATTGAACACTACATACCTGTACTTCCTGTTACTAGTACGTAACTAGGGGTTACACATGCACGAAAACAAATTCCACCCAATGATTTACACCTGTAAACCTGTGACGTGACAAATAAAACCGAATCCGATTCTTCTGATTCTGATTCTGCCCGCCCGCTCACCTCTCTCACTGGAAAGGAATGACTAGACGTGCCACGTCGCTCCCCGTGTGAAAAGGCCTGTATTATTATGGTAAAACGTTTAGCCTTTGCGGCTCCACACACCTTACGCTGTGCGGCCCCAAATTGAATTGGAGGTGCATTTGCCACTGACTCCCTTGCTAAATCAAACGAACGGCGGGATGCAAGACAGTGTAAAGTGGTTTGAGGGCGACCGGCACGCACGATGAGCAGAGCAGCGTGCATGTATTGTACCTGTAAACCTGTAAAAGAAGGCACTGATGTACCGGTATGTGAAGTAGATTAGATATTATCATGATTGATTATGTGTGACGTTATAGAGTAGAT
>NC_137817.1:41875767-41928491 GCF_963921795.1 Nannobrachium achirus
TTGTGAGTTGGTGGATCTGCTATTTTCACTACACCGTATATATAGGCAAAACTTTTCAATTGCCGTAACACTGATTTGAAGTCACATGGCCTCGCCCTGCCTTTGTGAGGGCCTTGTATAGTCGCCTCCCCCCCCAACCCCCCCAAACAGGGACGTGCTGGCCATTGGGAAAAGCGGGACAACTCCCGAACGGCCGGTTCATTCCCGGCCATTAGGAAAAAATTTAACTGTTTGCACAAAAGTAAAAATTAAACTGTTTGCACAAAAGTAGTGAAAACAGCAGATCTACAAGCACACAACGCCTGGCGGTGCGAGGCGTTGTGTGCTTGTAGATTGGCTGTTTTCACTAGTTTATATCATTTTTAAAATGATAAATACGTAACAAACGGTTTTGGACATAAAAGGTTTCCACCCGACAACGATGAAATATAACTCATGTAATTGGCCCACTGGCTTGTCACTTTGTCACAAATCTTTGAGTAGCAGCAGCGCTACAGAGAGAGATCTCTCTCTATAGCGTGCAACTCTTTTTCCCGGGCTGAATCAGGGGCCCAGCACGTCCCTGCCCCCAAACCCCTCCTCAACACCCCTCTGGTAACTCACCGGTTGGCCTGAGCCAGGACTGGAGCAGTAGATGGTGTACTTGCGGATGATTCCATTGGGTTTGTGCGGGGGGAGCCAGGACACCACCACGCTGCTGGCGGAGGAGGGCACAGCTTTGATGCCAGCTGGTGGCCCGGGGTCTGAATCAGAGAGAGAGGAGCAAACAATGAGTGACAGCGTGTAGAGGGATCAGTTAGTGGATGTCACACAATGTGTTATGAACAAAATATCACCCTGTCGAAGGAGACAAGTCTCTTTTCTTAACCCATTTAGGCCTAAGAACCTATGGCCAATTTGAAAATGACCCCCTAAAACGTAAAGAATTTTCTATAAAACGTAATTGTTTTACTCAGCCTCTGTAGCAGCTAGAAACAAAATTCCCAAACTATTTGATAGCTTACAGCTTTCATAGAAAACCTTCAGAAAAAAGAATATATGTTGCTACATACTGTACATGTACTGTACTACACAAAAAAATGTGAGCAGTTCACCCCCAAAATGTTTTTCCCTATTGATTACTCACGCCATGGAGTTCAAAAATATTTTTTTTGTATTTGTCGCATAAGACAATAATTTGATTGTAATAAATGTACGCCATTGATTCCGGATGGGGACCCGCGTGCATTTGGGTCTCCATCCGGAATCAATGGGCCTACAGTCTCCTCAAATTATTGGCTTAGGAATGCGACAAAAACTTCAAGTCTCCCTGGCTTGAGTAATCATTAGAAAAAAAGTCATTTTGGGGGTGAACTACTTCTTTAATACTGGTAATATGATAGTGATAGTGGTACACGAGCATGCAGTGTGTGTGTGTGTGTGTATGTGTGTGCGTGCGTGCGTGCGTGCGTGTGTGCGCGCGCGCGAGTATGTTTGTGCGTGCACACGTGCATGAGTGTGTTATGTTACATGTGTGTCGTGTGTGTGTCCATGGCCTTGCAGCATGTTTGTGTGCAAACTGTGCATGTGCCACGTGTGTGTGTGTGTGTGTGTGTGTGTGTGTGTGTGTGTGTGTGTGTGTGTGTGTGTGTGTGTGTGTGTGGAGGGATTGGAGGGTTTCATAGAAGTGTCACAATCAGCTGTTTGTGTGCAGATTTACTCGTCATAGATTCCCATTAACGAAGCTCAATTGACTCGATGCCCCCAGCAGTGAGGAGAGAGAGGAAGGAGACGGGGTCAAGGGGAGGGCTTGGGGGGAGGGGTTGGGGTGGCCATATGTCAAACAATACAAGCCATATGTGTGTGTTTACATGCTTACGGGGCTGAGGTAGCATCATATCATAACGTCACTGTCGGGTGGAAACCTGGTATGTCCAAAACCGTTTGTTTCGTATTTATCATTTTTTAAATGATTTAAACTAGTGAAAACAGCCGATCTACAAGCACACAACGCCTCGGCGTTGTGTGCTTGTAGATCAGCTGTTTTCACTACTTTTGTGCGACGGCCTTGTATGATGAAGCAGTGCTTTACTTTGCGAAAAAATGTACACATTTGAAACTTGGAGATACAAGGTTTCTGCCCGACAGTGACGATAACGGACCGTGAACGGAAAGGAAAAGGTTAGGGCACCGGCCCTGACCACCACAACCAAAACGTCTCAATTAGATGCAAATACAACCAGTGTAAATGTCACACAGACACACACACGCGCGCGCACATGCACACACGTAGTCACACACGCAGTCACACGTGTATGTAGTCACACACGCAGTCACGCACACATATATTCAGTCACGCACACATATATTCAAAGCCTCCATGCAGCTTCGGGTCCCCAAGAGAGTGAGAGGCCTTGGAAAGGACATGAAAGAACTTAAAAAGTATATGAGTTTCTGTCTCTCTTTATCCTCTCTCTCGGTTCATGTGTGTGTGCGTGCGTGCGTGTGTGTGTGTGGGCGTGTGTTCGCCCTGAGTCTGTAGGCTACTTCGTTGCATGACTGTGTCGTACGTCGGAAATGACCACACTTTCAGTTGAAAACACGTTGTTTTTTGTTTTTGTTTTTTTTTGTGTCGTGCAACGCGGTCGTCCGGCCGAATGTAAATGTGCTCTGGGTCCGTGTGTCTGTCTGAATCACAGACAGACGGAGGGAGAAAGCCCAGAGAAGCTGACATATTACTGAGGATGCTCCCTTTGCACCAAGTCCTCAGCATTCACTGTTGCATGTACACTATCATGGGGACAGGACTGAGAGAGAGAGAGAGAGAAAGAGAGAGAGAGAGAGAGAGAGAGAGAGAGAGAGAGAGAGAGAGAGAGAGAGAGAGAGAGGGGATTCTTTTGGACGTACATGTGGAGAGAGAGAGAGAGCCTCTGGACATTCTGTCAACACACATCAGAGAATGGAAAGAGAGAAACACTTAGCTTGCCTGACCAACATACACATTCATGCACACACGCACGCACGCACAGCACACGCACACGCACACGCACACACACACACACACACACACACACACACACACACACACACACACACACACACACACACACACACACACACTTGAGTGTTTCCAATATCCAATACTTGTACTTCTATACTCCACTACAGCTCAGATCCAAATATTGTACTTTTACTCCACTATAATCATTTGAAAACTTTATAGTTAGTTAATTTCCAGATATAAATGATTATATTATAAAACATACAATAATCCACTTTAGCCCTATTTTAACCTAGGGTATTTGAAAAAAAATCTACAAGCTCACAAAGTGTCACATCTACTTTCAAACATTTTTTTGTACTTTTACTTTTGGTACTTTAACTACATTTTGATGCCAACACTTTCGTACTTTTACTCAAGTATATTTTGAATTCCTGACTTTTACTTGTAACAGAGTATTTCTATATAGTATTGATACTTTTACATAAGTAAAACATGTGAGTATCTTTTCCACCACTGACACACACACACACACACACACACACACACACACACACACACACACACACACACACACACACACACACACACACACACACACACACACACACACACACACGCGCGCGCCAAAGACGCATATCAGAAGCCATGACAGTGTTATAGAAAGAGATTATATATATAGATATCTAGTCTGAAATTACCCTTTTGAAATTCCACTCTATTCACTCCTTTTTCCCCCTCGTTCTTCTTCCTCCCCGCCCGGCCCCAGGGAGAGGAGAGGCCAGGCGGATGTGGATGTAATCCACAGCCCGCCAGTGTAAGCACAAAATTAATTCTCTCTAATCCACAAAGAATTAATCCCTCTCCTTGTGCGGTGTTCTGAGCTGGGGGCGCTCAAACACACACACACACACACACACACACACACACACACACACACACACACACACACACACACACACACACACACACACACACACACACACACACACACACACAGGTTTCTTAATTCTCATTAGCCGTGTTAATGGCACATCAGAGCACAAAGAGGCTTTAATGAGCAACATCAGCTTTCCAAGACCCTGTCTAGTTCCACACACTGTGGTCCTGAGTCCTGACAAACCGTCTAAACCAGTCTGGAGACCCTGCCTAGTCCCTCAGGCTTCTGTCTCCCACATTGTACGCCGCATCCTGTCTGAAAGTGTAAAAATGTACATGTTGGGTCCTACATTGTGTCCTGGCAAACCATCTATTTCAAACATTTTTATCCCATGATTTTGTAACCCATTTTTTCACAACGCGGCGCGTAGATCGTCTGTTTTCACTAGTTTGGGTCCTATAGTCAAACGTCTAATATCCTGGGAGGCAAACAAATGTATTCCTGATTACCACACAGCCTCTATACCCAT
This sequence comes from Nannobrachium achirus, assembly GCF_963921795.1. NCBI lineage: Eukaryota > Metazoa > Chordata > Actinopteri > Myctophiformes > Myctophidae > Nannobrachium > Nannobrachium achirus. The sequence goes on from NC_137817.1 coordinate 41,880,157, forward strand.
TTAGCTACGATTCTGATTCTCTGGTTGCCCCTAGGTGCCAAAGTTCCAAATCGTCACCTTCTTAAACTAATGGCCTATGTCATTTTTGAAAACTGATCCAACAAACAAAACTATATGATCTATAACTATTAATTTAGCGAATGTCTTTCCGTCTGACCATCTGCATGCTGACATCACTGATACTACACATGCAGTTTTGCAGCCATGGTAACATACTCTGACGTCATAGTACTGACAGACTGGCCTGGACACGGAACACCATGTATGGGCAATGGGCATAAAGACCTGCCCAATGGGCACTCCAACATTACTTCTGAGACTCCTACATTCAATCCCTCAGATACTGTGCACACCCCTGTGCACACCCCCCCGGGCACAAGTTTCTTATAATTTCACCCAAAACAATTTACGACTATTAACCCTTTTAGTGCCTATCCCGAACTAGTTCGGGATATTCGGGATCAAAAACAATTTTTTATTTGCTATTTTACTTACCCCGAGCTGCTTGGAGCAACGTGGGTGGTCCCGGCTCGCCCAGCGCTCACCAACGAGAGACGCTAGATGCTCCGACGATTTATTCCATTGAAAATGGTTTAAAATAAAGTTTAGACCCCCCCCAATGTTCACCAAATGTTCATTGTAGGCGGCGCGACGTATTCCAGGGTGCCTATCCCGAACATGTCCGGGATATTTAATAAAATGAATTATTTTATCGGAGGCCTCAACGAAGCCCCGGTCTAGACGTCCATCCTTGGCCGGGACTTAGACTCGGCCATCCACGGGCCGTATTCGCGCTAACGGCCGAATCGCGCCGCCCACTCCAATAATAAATCACATCTTTAGACAGGATTTTCTCCGGATTGTGTCCCCAGACCCAAAGAGAAAGTTTTTTGCGGCTGAAATAGCTTTAGATCGGGCTTCTAAATGGGTTAGCATTTTGGCTACGTGTCAGCTAGCTTCCTCCTCTGGACACCCATAGGATTGACCGGAGTGAAAACACAAGCCAGTTGGGAGAGGGTCGACAAAAGCTATAAAGAAGGTCAATGGAGAAATTTCTGGCACTCTAGCACCCCTTGTGGCCGGATGGCACTGTATGAGTTAATATAAAAAGTGAAATATAGGAGCGGTTTGCACCGCTCAAAAATAACACTGTCAGTTATGAAACATAAGAGGATTGTGGTGCAAACGAACACTCAAGATTTCACAGGATCAGCTCATAATTTCTTGATTTTGTTTGTGTGGAAAGAAGAAGTACAGTAAAAGAAAAAAGTCATGGACTCACAGTCTTCTCGGGTCTGGATGTAGAGCACGTTGCTGCGGACTCCGTCCCCAGCCTGGGTGTAGGCCAGCACCTGGATGCTGTAGTTAGTGAACTTCTCCAGGCCTTTCATCTCCACCTGCTCCTTGATGGTGGTGATGTTCTGCATCTCTCCCCACTCTGACATAGGGAAATGCAGACAATGTTAGTGAGCCACGGACATTTCCAATAAGGGCCATTTTGGTGAAAATATCAAAAATAGCAGACTTCTAAGCTCACAAAGTGTCGCGCTGCGACACGTTGTGAGCTTGGAAGTCGGGTATTTTCGGTGCTTGATACCACACTGAACTAAGCATAAATCAAGTCAATACCGGAGATGTGGCGTAACGGCATGGATTTCTACACAGAGAGGGCAATTCTTTCAACATAAGCTGCAGTTCAGGAGAGTTTGGAAAATGCTTCCTTCTGATTTGGCATGGAAAGAGGGCATTTGTATTTCTTTCACCATAGTAAAAACTACATTCATGGTCTGGAAAGGGCACTTTTTACAGACGGATAAAAGGGCAGGGGCTCAAGCCCCCTTTGATGTGTGCATGTGCCTGCTATGACATGTGGACAAGTGGACACACAGCCTGTTATTTCATTCCCAAGAGGAGATTGTTGTGCACATCTAGTTCCTGTATTTAGGCAGTGGTGGAAAAAGTACTCCAATTTTTTACTTATGTAAAAGTATCAATACTGCAGAGTAGAAATATATATAAGTCCGGAATTCAAAAAGATATAAAAGTGTTGACATCAAAATGTACCTAAAGTACCAAAAGTAAAGGTACTCATTAGGCAGTTAGGGTTAGGGTTAGGGTTAGCAGATAGCAGATCTACAAGCTCACAATGTGTTGTGATGCAATGCATTGTGAGCTTGTAGATCGCTATTTTCAAATGGTTGAAATGTATATAGGGCTGAAGTGGTTAATGTATGTATTGTAATAAAAATTAAAATCTACAAAGTAACACACACACACACACACACCTCCATCGGGAAAGACAGCCCAAAAGACAACCCGGTATCCCTTCAGTACGCCATGCAGCGTCATCCTGGGTGGTTCGGCCCAGGTGATCACTGCCTCATCTGATGTCACAGAGATGGCCCGCACATTCTGGGGCGGCTGGCTTGGCACTGTGGAGAGAGAGAAGGTTCAGGTTAGTCATTTGAATTGAAACCTACCTAAGCTGTCTTCCCTTGCATGTTCAGTTCTTAAACATGGTCAATAGCAGGACATAATGAACAGATATCCCACAGAAGATGTATAGAGATTCACTGTTTGTAGAACATGTGGATTTGCTTCGGTGCAATGCAAAGACTATATACTGCACTTCCCCGACCCTATGCCTGCGTGCCTTGCCTAAATAATTAGGGGGGCAGGGGAGTGCATCTCTGGAAACCTAAATCACATTTCCATATCAAACCTAGAGTTATAAAACAAGGCTAGTGATAGATAAAAGCCCACGCTGTTTGTCCAGTCTGATGTATAGAAGCATCTCTCCCTCTCTATACAGGCCTGTCTCTGTTCGCTCCAGGCCAGGTGCCTGTTCACTTGGCCGTAAACCCTGCTCCACCGACCAATGGGCATTGAGCCTGTGAATAACCACACTGTCCGCTGACCAATGGGCTTTTGTGAGGGAAAAAGGAGGGCGAGAGGGTACAGGAAGGGAGGAAGAGAGGGGCTGCTTGAAAGACTGGAGGGCCATGAAAGAGAGGGAGAGTTTTTGGGGCCAACCGCACCAGGGCGTCGCTCTGCAGCTGGTGAAGAGGGAGAGGAGGAAGGAGGAAGGGGGGGGGAGAGAGAGAGAGCGAAGAGGAGTAGAGAATCGAGGGGGGTTCGTGTGAATCATCGTCGCCGTGGCTCCATGCGATGTGGTGTCTAAATATTTCAAAACGGAATGCCTTTCCAGTGCACGCCGTTTTGGCGCTCGTAGCATTATTGCAAAGAGATTCAGGGAGTGATCGAGGTAGACACGTGCTGTACAATACAGAAAGGGAGTTTTAAAGGAATAGTTCACTCCCAAAATGACTTTTTGCAATTGTGTCTCCATCTGGAATCAATCGATTTCATTATAATGAAATTATTGTCTTAGGAATGCTACAAAAAACAAAAAATATTATTGAACATAAATCTCCATGGGGTGAGTAATCGATAGAAAGAAAGTCATTTTGGGGGTGAACTACTCTTTTAAACAATAAAAGAAGGTAGGGTTAAATGTAAATGCTATACATAGCGACAACATTTTGTTTACTAACAGCCGACCGAGGCATATAGAGGTAAACAAAATGGAGGACAGAAATGAGGGAAGGATAAAGGGGCTTAAATGAAAGGGGGGTTTTGGACCAGGGCTGAGGGGAGGGGAATGGGACCGAGGGACAGAGCAGGAGGAGGAGGAGGAGGAGAGGAAGAAAGGGGGAGAGTTGAAAGGAAGGGGAGCAAATGAAGGGCAGGAGAAAAGATGAAAAGAGGGGAGCAGCGAGACAATGCGCTCAGCTGTGGATAATTACAGGAAACTAGCATCAGCGGAGAGAGAGAGAGAAAGAGAGAGAGGGAGAGAGACAAGCTAATTATAATTATTTTTAGTATGCTTGTTGTTATCACTATTATCATAATGGCCGTCAATATCGCTGTCGCCACGGTGATAGCTGCCGGGAAGTGCTGGAGGGCTCCGTGTCTGCTCTGGACCAATGGGGCTTCAGCCAACTGTTCACTGTGCGGATGAGTAAGGGTGTGTGAGCGAGAGTTTGTGTGTGTGTGTGTGTGTGTGTGTGTGTGTGTGTGTGTGTGTGTGTGTGTGTGTGTGTGTGTGTGTGTGTGTGTGTGTGTGTGTGTGTGTGTGTGTGTGTGTGTGTGTGTGTGTGTGTGTGTGCGCGCGCGCGCGTGTGTGTGGTGTTGGGGTTTGGGGGGGGGGGTCTGTTAATACGTGTTTGCACAAGGAGGAAGAGGCGGACCGTGCGGTCAACAGTGTGTGAGAGACGGTGTGTATTTGAAATAATTTGTGTTTGCAAGCGCTATTTACATTCTCACAGATGGAAACACAAAAACACAGAGAGAGAGAGAGAGAGAGAGAGAGAGAGAGAGAGAGAGAGAGAGAGAGAGTCGCGAGTGATGGCGAGGAGGAGAGGAGCACAGATGTAGAGGTCACTCGGAGGCGAGTAAAAATAGAAGACGGAAAATACCAAGGGACAGTTCTAAGAAGCTCTAACATATCGGGGCCTGTCGGGTGGAAACCTTGTATGTCCAAAACCATAACTTCTCAGGAATTTGTGAAAAAATAACCAGTTATTATTTAGTCACACTAGCACTTAATACCTTTCGTTGATTCAATACTTCCATTTTCACTTCTAACATGTTTCAAAATTAGCTGGTCTAAAAGCTCACGACGTGGCGCATTGCGATCCGTGACGGTTGTGAACTTGTACTGTAGATCGGGTATTTTTGCTACTTTTGCAAAGAAGGACATTGATGTGGTGATTTTTTACATTTTTAATATGGAGATACAACGACATAGAGTAGGGTAGGATCATCTCACAGTTCCTCCCACTTATTGAGTTTTTTGATTCTTTTATTTTTAATTGTTGACCAATAATGGATGTTATTATTATTATGAATGTATACCCACTGTGTGTTTCAATGGTCCGTATCACTATCAAATCAAGTAATTGTTTTCCCTAAAGCATTATGTCATACATTGTCAACTTTGCTAACAAGTGATTATGACCTTGAACTTTGATCTGCAGCAGTTTTATTATAATAAACCACATCAAGACAAGAAACATAACTTAACCTGCAAAAAAAAAATAAGAAATCCAATACAATATCCTTTAAGAATAACTCAAGACTTTCACAGAAGCAAGCATCCACCAAGTATGTCCTGTAATTCTAAGAGAAAGGTAGAGAGAAGCTTTATTCTTCCATTATAATTCTTATTTTTAAAGGAAACAAGGAAGGTCATATTAGGAGCTTCCATGATCTGGACAAGGAGGAAGCAGCATCCAAACTGCAATGACTGAAAGTTAAAGCCACAGTTCAGAGACTATCCATATATTTTTACACAATGCAGCATGGTCCTGAAGGTCACTTGACCAAATAGCCCACATTGAACCCGAGACATGAAAAGAGGTTCAATTATGGTTATACGGAAATATCAGCAGTGTTTGAGTGTGTGTGTTTGTGTGTGTGTGTGTGTGTGTGTGTGTGTGTGTGTGTGTGTGTGTGTGTGTGTGTGTGTGTGTGTGTGTGTGTGTGTGTGTGTGTGTGTGTGTGTGTGTGTGTGTGTGTTAAAACCTCTATGATTGGTTAAAGGTACTTGATACCGTCTTTTTTTCACTCTCTATCAAATGTCTTTGCAAAAAAATAGCCGATCGGCTATTTTTTGGCAAATGTTCCACCCCAGGATAATGGATTTTGATTATCGTGATAATATCGTAAATCGTGATTTATTTTGTCACAATAATCGTGATATGACATTTTCATATCGTCCCATCCCTATAGTGTGTGCCCCCGATGCCATCCTCACTCACCGTCCTCCAGTGTGGTGGCGTTGATCTCGGAGCTGGAGGGGCCGGTGCCGGCCCTGTTGAAGGCCTGCACCACCACCCCGTACTGGGCGAACTTCTTCAGGTTGTCCAGAGTGTACACCTCGCTGTCTCCCGTGGCCTTCATCTCCACGATGCTGTACTGGCCGTTGCTGCCCGGACCGTTCTCCCTGTAGCCGATCTGGTAGCCACGGATCACCCCGTTCTGCAGTTCCTGCCTGGGGGCCTGGTGGGGAAGGTATAGAGGCAGTGTTGATTTTTGACAGAAAATCTTTATTTAGTTTGAAGACATAGTCTTTTGAATGAAATGTATTTTTTTTTTTTTTTTTATATATTTTAGTCATCTGAAAAGTTTTAGTTTTAGTCTAGTTTTTAATCTTGTCGACAAAAATGTATTTTGGCAGGCCTTGTTGGTGTCGTAATGCCTGATTTTACACTTGGTTGAATGCTGACAATAGTCGATCTTACAAGCTCACAACATGTGAGCTTGTAGATCGGCTATTTTCAGAGCGCAACATCCGCTACCAAACATAAAATGACTTGTCTTATAGTTCTACTGGATCTCTTCTCCACTAGTCACTCCCTAACATTTTAGTCTATTTTTAATTAAATTAAAAATTGTTGACAGAATTGTCAATATATAAAGTCTCAGTTTTAGCTTAGTAGCTTAGTTTTTATTTAGTTTTCGTCAGTAAAAGAAGTTAGACGATCTTTCGTCATAGCTTTAGTTGATGAAATCAACACTAGGTAGAGGTGTGGTGGGATTTTCAATGCTCGAAATTAATTTCAATGTGTACGTGCCGTTAGTCAGAATCATTCACTCTGCTCCATGCGCTCAGATAACTCAGGAAATGAGGCAAAGTGGCAGGGCCTGCTGGAGAGAGGACAGTAACGCCTGATTTATATTTGGCTGCGCGCTGTGTCGCACACAGAAAATAGACCATTTACAAGCTGAGCTTGTAAATCGTCTATTTCCGAGCGCGCAACTAAAGCGTAAATCACCTTTAAGGACGACAATCTGGCAAGTGCTGGGGAAGACGCAAGGCTGAAATGTTTGTGTGTTTGGTGGATGTTGCTTAAAAAAACTTTGCTCTCCGTATTTTACCTTTAGCTAAAACTGTGGTTCTCAAAGTGAGGTCCAGGGACCCTCGGGGTTCCTTCAGAGGGTTCCATAATGGACCCTTACAGGTCTGTGTTAAATGTTTGCTCAGGTAATCTACCTTCCAGGTGACCCTGATGCTCTGGGAGGTGACCGGCTCTAGGATCACTTCCATGGGAGGTCCGTCGGGCTCTGCAGACAGAGAGAGAGGATGGTGACACAGAGGTGTTGATTACTGTCCAATGAGGACTTTCTGCAGTAGCTTTCATTTAGCTTACCATGTCATGACACTCTACTGTAGGTCTCATCATGGAACCCCTTCTCAAAAGCTACTTCCATTGTTAAAAGTAGACTTTCTGTGCATGTATTTCCATTGGATCAATACCATTTATTACATCTTTGGTTTCATTAACGAAATGCTTCTCTAGACAGAAATTGTGACCAAACACAGCGACTTGAGCCCAACAGTGGTCTCGCGTAGCCAGACTACTTTTCCACAATCTCCAAATGACCTATAGAGCCTGGAACTACACCTCCCTAAATCGGAGTAAGGAAGCTGGCATTTCCGGTCACAAAAATATATTTTAAAATATCTTTACATTTTATTTATTAATTTCCATTTTTGCTAAGCAGCAAACTATACTGTATATGCTTAGATTATTTTAGATTGATATTAGGCTAAATGTGAGCTGCTGTAAAGACAAAACGGAAGCAGGGAGGCTAGCCCAATAGTAAAGAAATTGCAATTTCCCAGAATTGCATCTTTTTAGTTCAAGTATGAACTAACTAAATATTTCGATTCAAAGCATGAATACATTTTTTGAAAGAAGCCCTTTGAGTTAGGAAAAGTGTGAAAATCCTCAAACTTTGAAGGCCATTTTCTCAATTACAGTTTTCGAAAAGAACATCATTATTGGATCTATATGGTATAGTTCCAAAACTGCTCAGATCCCCTACTTTGAAATGGAACATTAAAAAGAAAATAAAACTAGAACTGCACTCTAGTTGAGGTGCCAACTTGCGACTTGTGCACAAGTAGGCCATAAGGCGCTCACCGCTGGCATCACCACTGGCGATGCCAGTGACATATCACCCCTGGCATCATCAGGAATGCTGGTCCCTCATTGGCTGTTAACGATGATGTTGACAGAAATGCTTGTCCCTGATTGGGCTACGGGCTTAAACACACACACATATATACCTACATACATACCTACATACGCAGTTGAACGCAGAACTTGCAGAACTTGCAAGCTCTGCTGGCGCAAGTAATACAAATCAGTGACCATCTGCGTTCAGTCACATTATAACTGTGTTTGACCTTGGTAAACAGGCAGGCCATGTGACTTACGAGCTTCCTCTGTGCTGATTGTCAGTTCCTTGCTGGCTTCGCTCCTTCCGATGGCGTTGTATGAATACATGCGGATGCTGTAGACGGAGGCAGGGTGGAGGTCCACAATGTTGGCCTGGTTGTTGGAGGGGGAGATGTTGCGAGTACCGTGCTTCAACTCCCAGGTGTCTGTGTGTGTGTGTGTGTGTGTGTGTGTGTGTGTGTGTGTGTGTGTGTGTGTGTGTGTGTGTGTGCGAGCGTGTGCGTGTGCGTGTGCGTGTGCGTGTGTGTGTGTGAGAGAAAGAGAGTGTTTGTTTGATGGAAAGACAGAGAGAGAGAGAGGAAGAAACAAAGCAGTTTTTACCACAGAGTCAAATGCTCAGTGATAATTTAACTGAAATCTTGATATTTCTACGTCCCATTAGTCTGACTTGCGGGCCATTCCCACTGGGTCAGATAAACAGATAAAAAAAGATCTTTCTCCATTCAAGTGGATGGTAAGATACAGATAAAAAAATATCTGTCAGATATTTTTTTTTATCCGTAGAAAGATGGAGAAATATCTTTTTTATCTGTTTATCTGGCCCAGTGGGAATGGGGCCTTAAGGGTTAGGGTTAGGTTTAGGCATAGTTTTACTGAGGTTAAGGTAAGGGTGCGAGTTGAGTATGCATTCTACTGACCTACTAGTCTACAGCATTGGTTCTCAAAGTGGGGTCCAGGGACCCCCGGGGGTCCTTGAGGGAGTTCCAGGGGGTCCCCAGCTAAAAGATAGTTAGGAACCAAATGGACCCTTATGGGTCTGTAACTCATAGAGTGTACAAATGGAACCAAACAGACCTGTTACCATTTGGTTCCATTTGTACAATTAACATTGATTTTACAATATAAATTGAGGTCCCAGAGATATAAATGCCATTAAATGGTGGTCCGTAGCCTAATGCATGTCAAACTGGGGGTCCTTGAAATTAAAATAGTTGAAAACCACAGCTATAGAGCTCCCTGGCATATATTTTCAAATGGGGTTCCGCGGGCTAATAAGTTTCAATTTCGGGGTCCTTGACTTGAAACAGTTTGAGAACCACTGGTCTACAGTAGAAGAACCAGTCTACAGTAAACGTACTACAGGATGAGAACCTACATACGGCATACGTAGCCTATATAAGTAGATTAAGTACCAGTGTACAGTGTACGTACCCGTCTTGTTCTTATATTCGATGTCATAGGAGGTGATGATGCTATTGCCGTCAAAGCGCTGTGTCCAGCGTAGGTTCATACTGCGATCTTTCACCTCTCTCACCTCCAGCTCTGGAGGGTCTGGGGGCTCTGGAGGGGGGATTGGGGGAATAGGTGGTGAGCATAGACCAGGGGTCTTCAACAGGGGGTCTGGGACCCCTAGTGGGTCCTCAGAGTTACTAAAGGGGGGCCACCAAATCTTTGCGTGATAGGATCATGTTTTTACATTAACCACTTAAACCCTAGCGTCCCTATTCTGAGTGAAACATTAGCCAAAAATAGCAGATCTACAAGCTTACAATGCCTCACACTGCGAGGCGTTGTAAGCTTGTAGATCAACTATTTTTGGCAAAGAGGTTTGTGGAGGGAAAAGAAGAGTAGAGTATTTTACGGTTCAAGTGGTTAAATGTTAACAGGTAATCTGCAACACAATTTTATACAATATATAGTACTGTGGGGGTCCCGGCTTCATCTCTCTCTCAGCTAAGGGGTCCTTGCCCTGAAAACGTTGCAGACCCCTAGCCTAGACTTTTGCAATGGACAGCACTGTCTGTTAGTTCTGTTGCTCCACAGTGGCTAAGATGTGAGCGAGGTGTCAATGTTTCTGAGCTGTTCTACCTTGCACAGTGAGCTGGATAAGGCCTCTCCCCTCTCCATAGGAGTTGATAGCATGACAAGAAAAGAAGACGGAGTCACCGCGTTCTGCTGGCTTCAGCTGGGGAGAGAGAGAGAGAGAGAGAGAGAGAGAGAGAGAGAGAGGGAGGGAGGGAGGGAGGGAGGGAGGGAGAGGATTTTTATTGTTGTGTTCTTGTATACGCAATGTTATGATTTGTTTTATGTTACATGTATATGTATGCTTTGGCAATGTAGGACATATTTTTATCATGCCAATAAAGCTTTTTTGAAATTGAAAAAAAAAAATGAAATTGAGAGGGAGAAAGTGATTGAAAGATATTGAGAAGGGGAGAAAAACGGAAGAAAAGAAATATATTTTACAAATATTATGACACTGTAAGGCCAGTGCCCTTGAACATCTAGTCCGTTTCTTGTCCATCTTGTCTGAATTTGACGATCTAAGGGCTACTTTTGATTGCCATGGTCACCAGATCCCCCTAGCACATTTGTTTCACTATAAAACATTTTTGGCAGATTTTTACGTCTGCCAAGGGTACAGTTTTGCAGAGTTCTCCTTGTTCTTTTGTGGTTACCTGCTCAATTTGTGGGCCTTACAGTATGGTACCAAACAGGACCTTGGGGGCAGGTTTATTATCACTGACTGCTTACACACTTGAGTAACAACTGATGGTCAAAGGCAACAACAGCCTTCTGAATGAATATTATGTTGTATGTTGTCAGTATTTCGTTAATGTCGGTTTCAAATTTGTAAAGCCCGGCTTCATCATACAAGACTGTCGCAAAATCCATCCATCCATCCATCCATCTTTTTTTTAAGATTTGTTTTTGGGCTTTTTTATGCCTTTATTTGATAGGATAGTAGACTGGCAGGAAATGGGGAGAGAGATGGGGAATGTCATGCGGCAAAGGTCTTCCGGATCGGGAATCGAACCGGCGACGCCAGCAGGCATGATAGCCTATTATGTGGTATGTGCCTTGACCACTAGGCCGGCAGGCGCCCCCATCCATCTATCTTTAACCGCCTACCCGGAATTGGGTTGCAGGGGTAACAGTTCCAACTGAGATTTCCAGAGTTCCCTATAAGTTCCTCCACTCCCTCTGGGGGTATCACGAGGCGTTCCATTCCCATGCCAGTGTGAAGATATAATCCTTCCATCTGGTCTTTGGTCTGCCACGGGGTCTCCTCCCAGTGGGACGTGCATCGAGGATCTTCCTAGGAAGGCGCTTGGGGGGCATCCGTAAAAGATGCCCGAACCACCTAAGCTGACTCCTTTTCAAGTGCAGGAGCAGCCATTCTACTCCAAGTCTCTCTTGGGTGACTGAACTTCTCACCCTATCTCTAAGGGAGATACCAGCCACCCGTCTGAGAAAACTCATTTCGGCCACTTGTACTTGTGGCTGCTTGTAGATCGGCTATTTTCACTACTTTAACACTAATAGTGCCCCCTTAATCTGAAGGTTGCTTGGTGCCTCGGTGCCACGCAGTTTCCTCCATAGGCCGCCGCTATTATTTTGAAGGGCTGGAAGGGGGTTGTTTTTGTTTTTTTGGATTATCACTTGACGGCAACGATTACGTCATCTAGTCACATGACAGTATGGGACAAGAAGAGGAAGATGGCTGCGCCCTGCCTTGTGCCTTGTTTACATTTAGATCTGCTGCAAAATGTCTCAAAATGGCTATTTTGTTTAAATGAAGTTTCTTTATGGGCCTCTCCATTGACTTAACATTGAGGAGCTTCACTTCGCGTGCACGCCCAACGTGCGTTGTAAACAAATCGCCGACATTACCGATGCGGGCGGGACCGGAGCGACATTAAGTAAGTAATAATATCTTTACTGTATATACAGTAAGATTCACAGTCCTCACCGTCAACGGCGCCATGGTATTAACCCTTTCAATGACGGTGAGCGCCGTCTACAGCAGCAGAACAGTTAACTCGTTTTTAAAATAATTATAAAAAAGGAACGGTTTTGGACATACAAGTTCACCACCCAACAGCAACTATTTGTGGAACAAAGTCAGCAAAACGGACAAAACTGTGGGACCATGGAGCAATGAAGTCCAAGCTCTCATCGTCTCAAGGTTGAAATAGAAACAAGTGGGTACATTTAAAAAATATCAGGGCAATCGAAGGGAAAATGGCTACGAGTGTGATTCTGAACAATGTTGTATCTTTTTCTTTCCTTTCTAACGAGACGGTCGTGTAGTGGGCTCCTGTCATCATTTTCGCCGTAACAGTAAGTTGTCCCTGAAGTCATTGGAAAAGAAACCAGTTCTAGAGCCCGTTTGCTCTAGATAAGTTGTTTTGTTTTGTCCCCAACACTTGTGAGTAACATTTAGGACACAATTCATACCTTTTTGTATACTTGTTTACAGTATATTGCAATAATAACGTGTGGTTGTCACAAAATCCCATGGCACACCCGGACAACCATTTGTGAATTCCTTTAGGGGGGTCTAAATTGACACATACAGTTCTGTAACTCTGACAGTGTACAAATGGAACCAAATGAACCCTGACGGGTCCATTTGGTTCCATTTGTACACTGTCAGAGTTAAAGGGGAGACCTTGAAATGTGAAAGTTTGAGAAACACTGCTCCAGACTATAGTATATACCCTGAGTGTGGACAACACTTCGTCTGTCTTCTCGTTGGGGCTGGTGGTGATGGAGTAGCGAGGGTTGCGGTCCGGGTCGATGACCGTGTCGCCCCTCTCCCAGCGGATGATGATGGGCCACTCTCCCCTGGCCGTGCAGTTCAGCTCCTTCACGTGCCCCTTCTTGGCCATGGTGGTGTTGGGGTGGCTGGTGATCATAGCCGGGACTAGAGGGGAGGGAGAAGAGGAGAGGAGGTGAGGTGAGCGGATTATAGGAGGGGAGAGGAGAGGGGTAGAAGGTTGGGTGACAGAATGGAGCAGTGGTGTAAAATAACTAAGTACTTTTACTTAAGCACTGGAATGGAGGGATGAGACTAGGGATGGGACGAAATGAAAATGTAAAGTCACGATTAATGTGACCAAAGACATTTCGATTTACGATATTACCGCGATAATCAAAATAATCCCCAACATCCATTATCCTGGGGCGGAACGTTTGGCAAAAAAATAGCAGATCTACAAGCTCACAACGCAATCCCCACGATACGATTACTGTGAGCGTCTTCGTGAGTGTCTTTTATCAAGATAAAGGATAATAACGATTATCGTTGGACGGCATTGGCTTAGGGGTAGAGAAACCGCCATTAGAACACGGAGGGTTCCCGAAGCGTTCCCAGTTCGATTTCCGGGCTCCCCCAGAGTTGCTGTCGAAGAGTCCTTGAGCAAGACTCTGAACCCCTAGTACCTCCCCGTGAACAGGTTGGTGCCTTGCATGGTTTCCTCCGCCATCGGTGTATGAATGTGTGTGTGAATGGGTGAATGTAATGCTATCTAAATCTACGTAAAGCACCTTAGATAAATGCGCTATACAAATGCACCATTTACCATTATCGTCACATCCCTAGATGAGGCAGAGCAATCAGTGGGGAGGAGCGGCGAGCAGCGGGGGCCAGGGGTGTCAATTGGGTATGGCAGGGGTATGCAGCTGCCATACCCTGGACCCAGGGGGGAGAATAAAAGTTACTTTTAACTATAAATCCATGAATGTCTCTTTGTCTATCTGTGCTGGTTATTCTGTTGTTAAATTACATAAAAATTACTACAAATGCAAAAGTTAACAAAATGTTCACTTTAACAAGGTATTATAATTATATTCTCCACACTTGTATTCTCCCCATCTTAACAAGATGGTATTGTATATTCCCAGGTTCCACAGGTCAGCTGCACAGGTGCAATGCATTATTGTTAATTGTGGCACGTTTACTAACATGCCAAGTTTAGCTGCACTTGAACAACCGTTCCAGGCTGCCATATCCAGCCCAAGAAACCGTAGAAACAGGGGGAAAAAATAAAATGTAAAATGTACGCGCGAAGGCGCGCGTGCAAGACACCAGTCATGTTGCCATACCTTAGCTTTTTCTGAACTGACGCCACTGGGGGGGGGGTAAACTAAGGGAGAGGAGGACGGGACAGGACGGGACGGTACGGGACGAGGGAGAGAGCAGTGAGAGCCGAGCCGTTGGTGTAACGGTGTTGTTGGGAGAGAGCAGCTTCCACCGACATTAGAGTAATGAAGAGCAATGGTCAATGAGGGAAAATCAATGAAGCACCTCTCTCATTCTCCAATAGTTAACGCTGGCGACCAGGTGAGGAAGATACACTCTATACCTCTCACACACACTCTGCTCTGAATCACTCCCGACACCCAGGCTCTACCACGCACGCACACACACACACACACACACACACACACACACACACACACACACACACACACACACACACACACACACACACACACACACGCATTTGCAAACACGCACAGTGATGTAAACATGTGCGTGCAAACACGGACACGCACGCATGCATGCATAAACCCACACGCACGCATAGGCACACGCTCACACACACACACACACACACACACACACACACACACACACACACACACACACACACACACACACACACACACACACACACACACACACACACACACACACATGCACACAGAGTATCGATCTGTGGAGGGTTCCGCTGTTTTGTTTTCATCACTTATTCATCTGGCCCTCCTCCTCCTCCTTCTCCTCTCTTCCTCACTCTGTCCGCTGAGCCAAACAGACAGAATTGAGGAAGGCAGAGGAGAGGAACGGTTCAATCAATAACACTAACACCAGAGAGAGAGAGAGAGAGAGAGAGAGAGAGAGAGAGAGAGAGAGAGAGAGAGAGAGAGCAACGCAGGGGTAGCAGAGGATGTTGAAACTAGTGGCACGCATTCTTTTTTTTCTTCTTTTTTTGTACGTTTTTCTTTTCCTTTTTTTACCAGGTCGTCACTTGATGCTGAAAATGGCAGATCTACAAGCTTGTACTGAAGTTATTTTTCGATGTGAGACACGATGCGAATAATATATAAATAAAGGCTTTAGAGTACACGCCTCTCTCTCTATGACCTACACAGATCGTCCTCCCAGTGCGTGTGCGTGTGTGTATGCTTGCGCGTGCGTGCATGTGTGTGTGTGTAAGCATGCACGTGTGTTTACACGGTTGCTGAGGGAGTTACACAGGGGCAGGGCAAAGAGATTGATTGCAGATAATGATTAAGCTCAAAGTGTTTTTGATAGTGTGTAGACAGATCCCAAGAGTCAAGGGATCAATTGATCTCTCTCTCTCTCTCTTTCTCCATGGCCACCTTCACTCTGTCGATCCATCAGTGGTGTGTGTGTGTGTGTGTGTGTGTGTGTGTGTGTGTGTGTGTGTGTGTGTGTGTGTGTGTGTGTGTGTGTGTGTGTGTGTGTGTGTGTGTGTGTGTGTGTGTGTGTGTGTGGCCTGGCTCATTGCTTTGTCACATAGTGTCAGAGAATACGTGTGACATCTGATGAAGTGAGACTAGCAGAGTGTTGTAAATTACTTTGCCATAAGGCCAGCACACTCTGCCATAATAAGAGATGCAGTTACTTGCAGATATTCTCCTAGACATATTTTGGATTGTTTTAATTGTCATGCAACCCGTCGATGATGACGAAGCCATCGGCGGAGCACCATGTTCCATTTTTCATGAACTTGTTACAGTCTTCCGTTCATCATCTGAGAAAATGTGCTGAAATCTTTTTCTGATCTACTGATCAAAAGAAGGCCCTTGTCCCTTCAATTAGTACAGTGGTTTTCAACCCTTTTCATATCAAGGTCCATTATTTATTCTGCATTCGAGCCACGGACCACCATTTGATGAGATTTAGCCTCTCAGACCCAAAACGTAGAATATTTTGTTAACGTTGGATAAAATGTGTCCCAATTCCATGCTGTATTGATGTGGTGCCATATAGGAGAGACAACAGGCCAATGTTGATCAACATAAAATAAAAAGAATCGACATTCTCTGTGTGTAGACTTCTTGTAAATTAAGTAATGCAGATCTTTAACAACAATTTAACTCTCGAGAGCTTACATTTTACAAGACATAAAGATCTATATGGGTCCATTTGGTTACCAACTCTCCATCACTTAGCTGGGGACTACCCGGAACCGCCTCAAGGACCACTGGTGGTCCCTGGTTGAAAACCACTGAATTAGTACAAAACAATGCAGCTCTGCTTTTAACTGGCTCAGAAAAGCCAGTTAAAGTGTGTGCGTGCGTGCGTGCGTGTGCGTGTGCATGTGCGTGCGTGCATGCGCTCGTGCGTGTACTCACTCTTGACGGTCAGCACCATGCTCTTGCTGATGTCGGAGCCCACTCCGTTGGAGGCCTGACACAGGTAGAAGCCGCGGTCCTCCTCCAGAACATGCCTGATCAGCAGGGAACCGTTGCTCATGATCTGGATCCGACCCGTCAGAGGCACGGGGTGGTACTGCTGTGGGTTTCCTATACCAGCTGCACACACACACACACGCACAAACGCACACACACACACACACACGCACAAACGCACACACACACGCAGACGCACACGCACACACACACACACACACACACACACACACACACACGCACACGCACACACGCGCGCACACACACACACACACACACACAACAAGCAGTGGTCATCAATACTGTATGTCCGTACGCGGACAGACGTGTCCGTGGCAAAGACTCGGCCTTGTCCGTGGCAACTCTTCTTATTTTCAGTTTTGCACACCATCATAATGTTCTTATTTAGATCAGAATACCCAATTACTGAATGTCAGTCTCAAGGTTTTCTTCAGAATATGTATGACACGTTTGTTTTTTTTGTTTTTTTCAAGGACTCCCATAACTCTGAGAGAGTACAAATGGAACCAAATGGACCCGTAAGGGTTCATTTGGTTCCATTTGTACACTGACTTTTTTTTTGTGCTTTTCATCCTGTCCTATACTAGGTAAGATCATACTTAAAATAACGCCGAAACCGTCCATACTGTAGATCAGTGGTTCTCAACCTGTGGGTTGGGACCCCCCCAAATTATTTTGGGGGGTCCCCAGATGATTAACTTAATGTGCAACATTGTTTTCTCACTCAACAGTAAACAAACCAACATAAAGTTTAAGTGTATAGAGGGTATGTATGTGCACATTTCTTAAGTGACAATTTATGGACTTTTTGTCAAATATTAGAAGCAGAAATTGTGTAAATAGCCGATCTACATGCTCACAACGCCTCGCAATGCGAGGCGTTGTGAGCATGTAGATCTGCTATTTTCACAATAGAACCGTGTTATAGAAAATGTAATGCCTCAACTCTTAGTGCTCGTCATGGTGGGGGGGGGGTCCCCAGTTCAAATATGATTATTTTGGGGGTCACAGCCTGAAAAGGTTGAGAACCACTGCTGCAGATAAGAATGAAAGATGGGGCATGTACCGTACCTAGTGCACCTTTGGCATGCTTCCACATGACCTTGGGAGGTGGGTACCCGTCCACGGAGCAGTTCAGGACTCCTGCCTTCCCATAGATCCCATCCTGGTTGTTGGGCTGCACCACAAACCGTGGAGGCACTGAGAGGGAGAGAGAGATGGGTTATAAAGCATGCATATACAGTTACGTCTTTAGCAGAGGACAAGAAACTCACTTTCTCACAACCCTCGCCTCGATCACAAATGGGGTTAATGTTGTCGACGCGGCGCGATCCATTTCAATCAAAACATCCTCAGTTGGGAGTAAATTGCATTTTTCGGCACCCAAATTGGAACTTCAATACTGTCACCTGATGTATCGACTGCTCCCATAAGTCAGCCATAATGCATCTCTCTCTCTCTCTCTCTCTCTCTCTCTCTCTCTCTCCCTCCCTCACTCTCTCTTACGCAGTCACAATCCTCTCTGTCCCCTTTCTTTCTATCCTGCTCCTTACCACCCTCCCTCCCCAGTGGTGGAATGCAACTAAGTACATGCACTCTAAAGGTGGTTGCACACTGCACTGCGTGTTTTCGTTGCGTTTTGGAAATCCGAAATCCAAAAGCCAGGGAGAGAGAGAGGAAAGAGGGAGAGAGCAAGGGACTCAAATAATCAACCCTGGTCCGAAAATAAATACGAAACCGGCGGCAGTGTGCAAACGTGATTGACATAACGTGAGGTTGATTTTTTTATTCACGCGCTCCGAAATTCACTCTGATATTCGGCCCGAAAAACGCAGCAGTGTGCAAAGACCTTAAAGGAGATATAGTCAACTTTTTCTTGAAAAACGGATGCTAAAATAAAAATAATGTTTCGAAAATATTTTATAAAAAAATAAGCTTCATATATGTGTTTCTATTCAAAAATGGCCACAAAAAGCGTAACATAATGATAAAATAATTATTTTGGCCATTGTCAGACCGACACTTTGTTTACATTCTAGTCTATAGACCAGGATGTAAACAAAGTGTCGGCCCTACAATGAAAAAGTTGACTATAGCTCCTTTAACACTGTACTTAGGTACAATTTTGAGGTATTTTTACTTTACTGGAGTATTTCCAGTTTTCATTACTTTTACTTCTACACACCACTACATCTCAGAGGCAAAAATTGTACTCCATTACAATAATTTTAACACTCAGCTTTTGAGCTTGTAGATGGGCTATTTCAAAAGATTTGTATACATTGACCATGTAATATTCTGCACAATGAGTGCATTATGCAAATTAGTTTTGGTACTTAAAGTATATGTTGAAGCCAATACTTTTGTACTTTCACTTATTCACTCAAGTACATTTTAACTTCCTGACTTTTACTTCTAGATTGTAGTATTGATACTTTTACTTAAGTAAAAAGATGTCAGTATACTTTTAGAGTTCTCAACGGGCCTGAAAAGTAAGCCCCGTCCCTAACCGGGCCCTACCATACTTTTAGGCCCGAAAAAGGTGTCATTATGCGCTTAATTTCCTCAAAGTCACGCATCCAACAAGCTTTGAACTGAGCACATTGGACCTTCCGTTCCAGAGATCAGAAAACGTCTTGGAAACGACGACTTTCAACAATTTACGATCTACGATTTTTGATTGAGTTTTGGCCATTATCGCCCGTTTTTCTTTAATAACATGGGCTAGAAAGGTCGGATGCCGACAATCTAGATACCTGAGTAACGTTCACTTTATGAACTGCATCCATCACATGCACATGCCATTTCCGTCGACCTTACTGTTAGGCCGCTATGGGCAGTTGAAATGTTTTTTTTGTTTTTTTTTGTTTTTTTACAGAACCCGAGGCTCGGCCCGGCCTTGACTATATTTTGCCTGACTACCTGGCCCGAAAACGTCGGGTCAGGTCGGGTTCGTGCAGAATTTGAGAACTCATTGTCCCTCCATCCCTCCCTCCCCACCTGCCTCTCTCGACCCATGCGTTCTCGTATATACCTGTGACGGTGAGCTGCCTCTCGGAGCTGACGGTGGCGGCGTCGTTGCTGGCAATGCAGGTGTAGTTCCCGTTGTGCTTGAGGGAGACCTTGGAGATCTGCAGCGAGCTCATGAACTCCTTGGTGTCGATGTTGATGCCCGAGGAGGGCACGATCTCCTGGCCGTCCTTGCGCCAGCTGATGTGTATGGGCATGTCCCCGGACGACACCACGCACGCGATGTACATCAGCTTGCCGATGGAGGTCGGCGGGAAGTCGAACGGCTGGATCAGCGGGGGGACTGTGGGGAGGAGAGTTACAAAGTCAACGTTCAATGTCCAAGAGGTACAGTATACATGAGAGTATTCGTCAAATACTCAGTGGTGGAAAGTAACTAGTACATTTACTAGTACAAGTACTGTAATTTAAGTTGTCTCTACCCATTTAGGCCTAGAATTATTGAACGCTTTAACCAGTGAAAAATAGCAGATATACAAGCTCACAGCACGGCACCGAGTGCCGCGCTGCAAGCTTGTAGATCTGCTATTTTTGGAAAAAGTTGTGAAAATGTGTGCAAATCTTAGAATATATATATTTTCAAAGCGAACGTTTGTAACTCAAATTTTGCTTCTGGGTGGTCCCTGGAACAAAATATTTTGAGATGGGGGACTGGATCCCATTTTTCAGAGTCTTTGGTATGACCCGGTCCCGGACGGGGATCGAACCCCGACCTCCCAGTCTCAGGGCGGACACTCAACCAAGCTATAGGCCTACGTAATAAAGCACTTTTGCAGGTGGCATACCAGGTTAGAGATGTGTACTTTGGAAAATGCAAATACCTGTCTCCTCTTTAAAGGTAATATAATGTATAAATGTCATAATGTTGCGATTCATAGACATTTTCACACTGCAATATATTGCGTTTGCGGAGCTACTACTTTTGCCATTTTATTTTATTTATTCATTTTTTTATTCAGTCCAAAATAGGGATGTAAGTGGTTGACAAAATGTAACCCATGGCCCACGTGAAGTACCATTTTGACCAACCCAGCCCATGACCTAAAATGAGTTTGACACCCCTGAAACATATACTGGAGGCAAAAAAAATCACGCTAAGTTAACAACAGTTGGCATTAAAGGGAGGAAGCTACGGTAAGGTGGGGATGAGAAGAGTAGAGAGTGCAGAGGAGGGGAGACAGGGTGAAACAGGGGGCACAGACGGATGGGATCGAGACAGATGGACAATTGGAAATGAAGACGGAAAAGTAGAGGCGAATAAAAACGGGGGCCGTCAAAATGAGTGCACTGGTGGCAGGGTGTGCGTGCGTGCTTGCATGCGTGCGTGCGTGCGTGTGAGGGAGAGGTGAGGACAGAGATTCGAGACGGAGATAAAGAAGTGGAAACATAGAGAGAATCAGATGAGGAGACATGGCGGCGAAGAAGAGATGCGTCGACGGATGGGTTTTGAAGATTCGGGGGGCACGGAGAGGACAGGAGTGAGAGAGGGAGCGCTGAGTGATGAGGGAGGAGGACGGGGAGGGCGGGGGGAGCAGGCAGGAGTTTGAATTTGATTTTTTTCCGATGCGCCCCGTTTTCAAGGATGTGTCTACTCTGGCTGACAGGCTGATTGCTAAAGCGGCGGTCCCGTCCGTCTGTCGCTGTCTGCCCGTCTGGCGTCGGAAAAAATGTCGTCGTTGTCGGGTGGAAACCTTGTATCTCAAAGTTTCAAATGTGTACGTTCTTTCACAAAGTAAAGCCCTGCTTCATCATACAAGGCCGTCGCACAGAAAACAGCAGATCTGCAAGCACACAACGCCTCGATCGGCTGTTTTCACTAGTTTAAATCATTTTTAAAATGATAAATGCAAAATGAACAGTTTTGGACATACAAGATTTTTCACCCAACAACGGCGATATATATATATATATATATATATATATATATATATTATATATATATATATATATATATATATATATATATTATATATATTGAGCTTTTTTGCTGTCGACCAGACCCTTCCCACAGAACATTTAAACGAAAACAAAAGTGAGGAAAGTGCCATTTATATTTAAAATTATCATTTTTGCCGGGCGACACTCGTCGAAAGGTATTGAATAGAATCTATGCCTAATTCGCTCTGTCGTGCGATTATGTCGCGTGCCGGAATTAGACAGAGATTTTGAAGCTCACGGCGTGTGAGCTTGAAGTCTGGCTATTTTTGGCAGGAGACCCCATCATGCGACAAAGAATTCTGAATCGGGCTTATAAGCCCCGAACTACGAGAGCGATTCTTCCACCACGACAACTCTACTTAACCCATTTAGAACGGGTACAAATTATAGTGTATTATTATTTTATGCTTTAACTATTGAAAAATAGCAGATATACAAGCTCACACTATTTTTGAAAAATCATGAAAAATTGAATTTTGACCTGATTCTATAAGTGCCTTTTGAATCCTTCTTAAGGTTTTTGGAAAAAAACGTCTGTTTCTATGTCAGCAATCTGGCAAGCCATCGTCAAAGAAAAGGTCCTTTTCACTTAACTGGAGCTCGGTTAGTCTGTTCTTGAGAGACTACTATGTCAGTAGTTCTCAAACTTTTTCATGTGAAGGACCCCCAAAGTGACATGTATTTGGCCACGGACCCCCATCTCAAAATATTTCGTTCCAGGGACCCCCCCCCCCCCCCCCCCCCCTCCAGAAGCAAAATTTGAGATACAAACGTTCGCTTTAAAAATACATAATGTTCAAAGATTTGCACGCATTTTCACAACTTTTTCAAAAAATAGCAGATCTAGTAGTATATCTACTATTTTTCAATAGCTAAATAATTAAATAATTCTAGGCCTAAATGGGTTTTAACCAGACCCACTATACCGTATACCCAGCTCACCGCATGCCCACTCTGCCCATATAGTAGAGGAAAAAATAGGCCAGAAGTTGACCATACCCCTACCCGGGGTAGAACAAAACGCGACATAGTTTTTTCATATCTTTAGGATGTCCCTTTCATGAAATGGATTGGCCCGAGTTTTGCTTTTACTGCAAAAGTCATGAAATTGATCCATGAAGGGACTCACCACATAAGCAAAAAAACGCCTATCCTGAAAGATGTAGTTCCAAGTCAAACCTTTGTCATTTTCTACCTGCAGGTTGTTTTCACCTCATACTTGCACAGAAGGTCTACAGGTAGTGTCCTTACATCCCAGAACAATCAGAATGCAAAAATATGGTTCTGTTTTGAATCTGCTGCCTTTTATATAAGGACCTTCTATAGGCGGAAATGACATTCCTAAGGAAAATTCCCCTGTAATCCTTCTATAAGGGGTAGTACAAACTATGACAAAGTTTTTTCATAACTTTTACTTGTCCTCTTCATGAAATGGATGGTCAGTAGTTTTGCTTTTACTGCAAAAGTCATGAAATTGATCCATGAAGGGACTCACCACATAGGCAAAAAATACGCCTACCCTGAAAGATGGAGTTCCAAGTCAATCCTTTGTAATTTTCTATTGCTGGTTGTTTTTACCTCATTCTTGCACAGATGGTCTACAGGTAGCGTCCTTAAATCGCAAAATAATCAGAATGCAAAAAAGTGATTTACCAAGAAAGGGCAGAAATATCCCCACAAGTTAATCATACACCATTTCCACTTACTGGTAGGGAAGGAGCTGGAAACAAGGGCCTACTACAAACTTGATATCCCGGTATCAATAAGCTTTGGGCTTATCAAGCTTGTTATTAAGCATAGCGGCCCATGACATCATGTTTAAATAATCAAGACAAGAGGCGATTAATACATTGTTACAGTACTATTCATAATATATAGCCATTTAACACTTACTGCACACTAATGAATGATTTTCTAAAGATATTAAATGACAATATTTTTTACTTTTGTCAATTCTCATCCTCATAGACAAACTCAGACTCACAACAACTGGCCAATGCAAAAAGATACCAGTTCTGTTCAGAATCTCACATCTTCCCACAAAATATTATAAAGCGCTCAACAGTGGGCTCGATAAAAGCCCATGGGTCAATAAGCAGGATCGATAAGGTGCTCATTATCAATACAAATTAACAAACTCCATTCAGATTGTCAATAGGGAATACACCAACAACCAAAATAAACCAGAAGAATATGTCATAATATGCTTGTATTGTGAATCAGGAGTTTTTCTATATATGTGTGCCATTCTTACTGCATGCCAAATAATCAAACAGCAGCTTTTTCTCATTTTAATTTATTTCGTTTATTTCTTTTTCAATATTTTCATATCAACAACTAATTTGAGTGTGAGGGGGACTGACCAATTTGCAAAGCTGGTCAATGGATACAAAGCTGTGATCTCCCAAATTCAGACATAATTTTGTCAGGAGTTTGTTCGTGACGTAATCGGCTGTGTATCTATTGGTCAATGGCTGGTCAATGGATTAATTGAATTCAGTCTTACTATTTATGTTATGGTAATAAATATGGTATGATGGTATATATTATTATAATATAAACGGTAAGAAGGAATTCAGTTCCCAGTGGATTACAACCAAGGGCCACTACAATGCTCTACAGTCAAGGCTGGTCCACAAGGCACAAGCAAAGGATTGTGTCATTTCTTGTTTATTTTAGTTTACAGGCAATGTACTGTAAATACAGGAGCAATATTATGTACAACACAATCCCACAGAGAGACATTGAGGCACGTACTACTTTGACTGCAACAATCCTTATCATAGCAGTAGAGTTGGGTGAGGTCTCTTACTGCTTGGTGCAGGCTACTTTTTGAACAGGACAGGCTTTAGTGATGTATCCTTTAGCATCCAACCCTTCCCAACTGGATTCCACAAAAGGGGTTTGGGGACATGATTGTGGCACCATATACTGTACCAGTTTGGTACATAGCCTGTTGAACATTCAAAAATATCCTCAGTGGGAGGCAGGTGTGAGACTGGCATGTCTGTCGTTGATGCAAGAATACAACGGAGCTCATCAAGACTAGAACACACCTGGCCCTTTGCCTTCTTTTTTAGGCCATAGAGAGTGAGGGCATATTGTCTTGAACATCCTGAAGCCTCTGGTAGACTATCTGTCAAGCCAAAGGTTCTCAGACCCTGACCTAATTTATATGTACAGTACTATGGATATACTTGTGTTGCTCGCCTACTATGTCAGTCAACAACTCCTTGGAATAGCTGCCATTTTCATGCATGCTGGTCATGGGATAGACAACGATACATCCCAATGTCTGATATTACAAATACATTGGGAGTGGCTTTGTGTGAGAGTCTTCTAGCATGGCACGCATTGACTGGATGCAATGCAACAAGCAGCCTGTTCAGAATAAGCAATAATACAGCTTTCAACAAGCTGGCGAAGCACATTCATGAACTTCAGGATCTGAGAATCTTTGGCTTACTGCATGCCAAATAATCAAACATTGGTCAGTCTCCCTTACACTGCTCAAAATAGTTGTTGATTGAAAAAGAAATAAATGAAAATGAGAAAAGGCTGCTGATTATTTGGCATTAAGAATGGCGCACAAAGTGTAGTGTATTCTACTGAATATAGGCTTACATATATAATGTACTGCATTTAAGTCTGAATACCATAGACTGCTTATAGAACAATATGTTTGCTGCTTTTGAGGTGAAGAGAATTAGGCCTTGGGATGGGTGCATCTCTCCACTCCGACATGTCTCCTTTCCGACATGTCTGCATTCCGACACTAACCCTATCTCTACCCCTAACCCTAAACCTTAGGCCCATGGGAGTGTCGCCACTCCGACAATAAGAAGTCCATTTCGGAGTGGCGACATGTCGGAATGGAGAGAGCCTCCCCCTTGGGATGTAGGGACACTACCTGTAGACCATCTGTGCAATATGAGATGAAACAACCAGCAGGTAGAAAATGACAAAGGATTGACTTGGAACTCCATCTTTCAGGGTAGGCTTTTTTATGGTGGGTACCTTTATGGATCAATTTCATGACTTCTGCAGTAAAAGTAAAACTACTGACCATCCATTTCATGAAGAGGACAAGTAAAAACACTGTCAGGGTTTGTACTACCCTTTATAGAAGATTATCTCCAGGATCACAGGGGATTCTTCCTTAGGAATGTCATTTCCGCCTATAGAAAGTCCTTATATTAAAGGCTGCAGATTCAAAACAGAACCATATTTTTGCATTCTGATTGTTCTGGGATGTAAGGACACTACTTGTAGACCATCTGTGCAAGTATGAGGTAAAAGCAGGTGGTAGAAAATGACAAAGGATTGAATTGGAACCCCATCTTTCAGGGTAGGCGATTTTTGCCTACAGTATGTGGTGAGTCCCTTCATGGAACAATTTCATGACTTTGGCAGTAAAAGTAAAACTCGGGACAGTGCATTTCATGAAGGGGACATCCTAAAGATATGAAAAAACTATGTCGCGTTTTGTTCTACCCCTTATAGAAGATTATCACCAGACTTACAGGGGAACATTCCTTAGAAATGTAATTTCCGCCTATAGAAAGTCCTTATATAAAAGGCTGCAGATTCAAAACAGAACCATATTTTTGCATTCTGATTGTTCTGGGATGTAAGGACACTACCTGTGGACCATCTGTGCAAGTATGAGGTAAAAACAACCTGCAGGTAGAAAATGACAAAGGATTGACTTGGAACTCCATCTTTCAGGATAGGCGTTTTTTTGCCTATGTGATGAGTCCCTTAATGGATCAATTTCATGACTTTTGCAGTCAAAGTAAAACTTGGGACAATCCATTTCATGAAGGGGACATCCTAAAGATAGGAAAAAACTATGTCGCGTTTTGTTCTACCCCGGGTAGGGGTACCTCAAAAACTAAGGCTCTTTTTTAGGATTTTTTCCTCCTCTAATACCAACCCACCCACCTACCCCTCCACTCCACGTCCCACCCCACCCTGCCCTGCTCACGCCAGCCCATAATAGCTGCTCTAATTAGAGCCCCATCCGCAGGGGGGGGGGGGGGGGGGGAAGAACGGTGTTGCCATGGAGACCGGTGGAGGTGATGGTGGTGGTGTGGAAGGGAGGGGGGGGGGGGGGGGGGGGTTACACACAGCTGAGACATCTGGGGGATTTAATCTGGGCCTCGTTAAAATTCATCTAATTAAATCAGAGACATGGCGAGCACGCGCGCACACACAAGCAGGCACGCACGCACACATACACGCACAGGAGGACCACCGTGCAACAGCGCGGCCTCACATGTCAGACAGATATGCTCACGACACACAGACACACACACACACACACTCACAGAGACGACAACTTCCTAAAACAAACATGCCATGTGTGTCTCGCCACAGAGACACATAGAGGAGAGCAAATAAGACACAAGCTGACATACAGAACATCATACGCCACACGCACACACACACACGCGTGCGCACACACGCCACTCAGACAAACACACAGTACGTGGTGCATGTACGTACACACACACACACACACACACACACACACACACAAACACAATCTGGAACAATAGCACTCCGTTCTGTGTAATTGCTGAGTGGTTGAGAGGGTGCACTAGGGCACTCCGCCCCTTAATCAGAGGTTATTAGAGGCAATGCATACAGCTCTCTCTAGCATCCCCTCCCTCCATTACCACCTCACTCTCTCTCTCTCCCCCCTGTTACACTTTCTCCCCCTCCCGTCAGTCTCATTCACCCCCACCCACCTACCAGTTAGCGTCCATCTCCTCCACATTCATCATTTTTGCCGTGTACCGTTTCTCTCCACTCTTTTTTTTTTTTTTGCCACAACAGAAACCCCTGTCGACCCAAAGACACTCAGTCAGTTATTATCCAGTAACTTTATTGTCTGTTTCTATGGCTCACCTCACCGGCACCATCTGCAATAAAGCTTGTTAAAAGCAGAGGTGGAAAAAGTACTCACATATTACTCAAGTATCAATACTGAAATATAGAAATATTCTGTTACAAGTAAAAGTCCGGAATTGGAAATGTACTCGAGTAAAAATACGAAAGTGTTGGCATCAAAATGTAGGCTACTTAAAGAAAGTAAAAGTACAAAATGTTTGAAAATAGCAGATCTACAAGCAGAGCTTGTAGATCAGCTATTTTCAAACAGCTAAAGGGCTAAAGAAGTGTATGTTTGTTTTATAATATTGTTTTATAATATTGTAATGTATATCTGCAAAGTAGCTAGTAACTAACGTTTTCAAAAAATGTTGTGGAGTAAAAGTAAAATATTTGGATCCAAGATGTAGTGGACGGAGTAGAAGTAAAATAATTGGAAATTGAACAGTAGGCCTAAATACTTAAATAGCTTGAAATTGTACTTTACTTAAGCAAATACCTAGTTACTGTACACCACTGGTTAAAAGCTCTATTATGCACCTACAGTGCCTGAGTGTTTCCACAGCCTTATTTAATATGAAGTCATAAATCTGCTTATGAAATCTTTTTTTTTTCTGAATCATATTGTTCTGTTGTGAGCTGAGGACATGTGAAAATCTGAACTGACATCAACAAAGCCCAACTGACATCACTACAATGTCCAAATTTGGAGATGAAACTGGCCTGGACACGTAACTCCATATATGGGCACAGACGGATACAATGGGTATTGCACAACTGGACATCGATGGTGACTATTCTGCCCAACAGGCACCGGTCTGGGTTCTCCAACATTACTTCTGAGACTCTTACAGTCAAACCCTCATCACACCCCCTTCTCCACTAGTCTCTAACATTTTAGTCTAGTTTTATTTGTTGACAAAATTGTAAATTAAGTTTTTGTTTCGTCAGTGAAAAAGGTCAACAAACTTTTTTCGTCATAGTTTTAGTCGATGAAATCAACACGAATGCACAGTAGGATCAATAGGATACAGTACATCTTTATCTCTGCCAGGCCTGAGGAGTTAGGCCAATTTGCGGAGGTGTTGAGCACCGAGCAGGCGCACAAGGGTATGCAGTGGCACTAGCATTAGCATTAGCATTAGCATACACACGTGCAGTAGCATTTTAACTGCTATCCCAGGTTTGACCACCAGGCGAAGGCTGCTTCAATGTTCTACCGTGATTCTGTGGGCTTCGACTGCAACCCATTAGCCCTGGCTATGCAAGCCAGCCTGGCAGAGATCAGCCCTCCAAATGTGTGTACAGTATGCAAACATCCACTGGCAGATAGGTCATTGTCAATTCAGCCATGCAGCCACTTGACTGTGGTTCTCATTTTGGCTGGCAAATATGCTTTACTTTCATTTTATTAAACAAAGTTATTAATGTATTTTTGAATTTACCAGCGCATGCTGTACAATGCACATTGTACGTGTACAAATGTATTTTACAACCCTCTGGGCTCTATTTTGATTGTCTTACGTACCAGCTCTTATGCCTTATCTTAAAGGCCTGTACATACTGTCTCCGTCCACTGAACTTTTCGTCGGAAGGTCCGGTTCGGTGGTCGGAGACAGTATGGACAGGCCTTTAAGTTAAGGCATAAGAGCTTCTACTTAAGACAATCAAAATACAGCCCCCAGACCCTAGCCTGATATCAGACTCAGCTGAAGCTTGAGTTCGCTCAGAGAGTGGGCGGGTGGGGCGGCCGTAGCTGAATGGTTAGTGTCCATACCTAGGACTCCGGAGGTCCCAGAGGCCGCAGGTACGATTCCAGCTCCAGCTATGTGTCGAAGTGTCCATGAGCAAGTAGGGATGGGTATCGTTAAGATTTTAGCGATTCCGATTCCGGTTCTGCTTATCGATCCGGTTCCTTATCGATTCTCTTATCGATTCTCAGCCCCCTCGCCACACCTCACTATGTTAAAAATACATACTACTGTATATATATTTTTTAATTGCTGTGCCATTGCTGCTGTCTGTGTCACTGTTAGAGCTGCATGATTATGGCAAAAACTTTATTTTAAAATTATGGCTACATATTGAGACCATTTATTTCAAATATTATTAAAAATATTATTATTGAATAAATATTTTTTTAACAAGCAAAAGGATTGTCTTGAAAGCTAAAATAAATAAGGTTGCATTCGTTGTTTTCAAGGTGAGAAATTTACCTTATGTCACAGTAGTCTGACTCTAGTCTATTCCTTTCAAATATTTAAGGGCAAAATATTACCTCATGACACTGTTCCTGTTGTTTGGGTTGTAAAACCTCTGTAAGGGACTTAACATGTTAAATAATACATTTCTGTTGCTTAATGTACTACGACTTTTAACGGGATTCACCTGGACATGCATTGATTAATCCAGCGTGCGGACAGACACAATGACACCACGCAAAGTGAAACAGAGAAACGGGAGGTAAAGGGACATTTATAGGATGGCTTTTTCTGTAGCTTGCAACAGCTTTTGCAATGCTGTTGCTTTCTGTTAAATGAAAGTGAAAGTAAACTCTGTCTGGAGGCAGGAAAGCCTGGTGACACGATGCTTTTTTTTCTCTTTTTCTTTTTTGAGACGACGTCTTGACACTGGATTATGGAATATATCCTTACATTGCAAAGGTAACCAGCACCATCTGTATTATGTAGGCTGCCACTATGAAGTAGACCGGCTGCTACTTGTTATGTTTGCTTTAGTCACAGGACCAGAGCATCATGCTGTGCAGTGCCATAGACACAATCGGAATTTATGTCAGTGACAGTGACCGGCCGGTCACCGAAAGCTGACGCCTCATTTTCAAAACATGAACATTCTCGTGAAATATACAGCCAGACTTTAGCTGCAGCGCGTCGCGTGTGTGACGTGACGCCATCGCGCATATGCAGGAACCGATAGCAGAATCGTTAAGGACGTTGGCTAACGATTCCATGGAACCGAACCACGGGAAACCGGTTCTCAACAAGAACCGGTTCTCGATACCCATCCCTATGAGCAAGGCACCTAACCCCTAACTGCTCCCCTCCCCCACGTCCTTGTGGGCAGCACTGGGTTCAGCTGGGTTAAGCTGAAAACTGTTCCCTTGTGGGATGACGTAGGTAAATTCTTCTTCTTCTTGGGTCTATGGTCTGGAGCCAGGCTACTCTGACCCTGTTCCATTGCCCCAATAGGCTATATGCACAGCAGCCCAATTGGACAGGAGTTGGGTCTCTTCCCACTTAATCCCTTTAAAGGTGATACACCATGCATTTAAAAAGTATTTATGTCATATTGTTTATGTCCCAAAAACGTTTTTCAAAAGGTTTGAGGCTAAATTACCACTCCTGAATAGAGAGCCTTTCATTTTTGAATGGCTCTCAGAGCATTTTCAGCTGCAGTACCACCTTTAGCCTGAACTGCGCCACCCCCCCAAAAATCGTTTTGATTTTTTTTTTTTTTGGAAAAAATAAATCTTTTTGAAAAAAAGAAAATGTTTTTGAAAAAAACAAAAAACCTTCAAAAACGGCCGTCGATGACGTCATCGACGGCAGCAAATCTGGACAGCCTGTTTTGAGAACCCGTGGGATGCTTTTAACCTCCACCTTCCCAAAACCAGAGAAAGACACAACTGTCTGAAATGGGACTTTGTGAGGATAGAAGGTGCTATGGGACCCCCAAAAAAGGTTTTAAAATAGGAAAAGTGAAATTTCATGGTGTATCACCTTTAAAGGATGTAGCACAGTGGTTCTCAAACCTTTTATTTCAAGGACCAACACAACTCTGAGAGTTACATTTGGAACCCCCAAGGAATCATGAGGGTCCCTGGACCACACTTTAAGACCCACTGGTGCAGCAGAGTCCAGTGAGCCAAGATGCACAATATCAGCACCCTGACTCCGTTTGACCATAATGGAACATAGCCTTCATTAGTATCACTGGCAGCACCCGTGAAGGAAGTGAGAAGAGACCCAACTGCTCTCCAAAATGGCTGCTGTGCATATAGCCTATCCACCTCTTTCCGCGGGAATTTACTGGAGAATGTTTTGCACCACACTGCACCACACTTCCGATTAACAGCAGACATACAAGCTCACGTCGCGTCGCAGAAGCAGCCGTTGTGAGCTTGTAGATCACACTCGGCTGCGGCGCCGGAAGCTCCGTCCAATTTCTGCGCAATGCACGATGGGATATTGGAAACTTGTGGATACCCAACTCTCATCGTGAACACCTTGGCCACCCTGAATGTGACGCCACACTGACCTTTGACAGTGACGTAGACCGTCTGGGTGATGAAGAGCTGCGGTTGGATGAGGACGCTGCAGACGTACGCCCCCTCGTCCATCCCCTTCTGGACGTCACTCAGCTTCAGCGTCCCGTTCTCATACACCACCTGGAGACCAAGACGCACGGAAGACACACTTTAACTCATTGACTGCCATGATTCAGTGTGTTTTTCACCAACTTTGAAAAAACGCGGAATATTCTGCGTTGCTCCGATCCAACCACGGCAGCATTCAAAAGATGCCCATGGGTGTGCTAGAATCGGAAAATAATCCTGCTCCATACGTGACCATCCATTTGAAAGATAGAGGCTCTCGCGGCAACCTCGCGTCCAGCCCCTCGCCATATAAACACACGCTATGTGTTTTGCTTTGTTCGTTTTTTTTTGTTTTTTTCTTAAAAAAAAAAAAAAAAGGTTATACCATCGACTGTGAGGTGACGTCCAGGGAACCCCGGAAATAATTGGTGACCCATAAGCTACAGACATCCCACCTCTCCCAGAAGTTCCGGTAGTCTCCTGGGAATTAACGTCCACTCCCGGAGACCCGCAGGCGGCCATAAATCTCCCACAATGCCGACCACAAAATGTTCACCCGGTATAGGGATTTAAAAGTTTCTGATATTTCTACTATACATACAAATAAAAATAAAGATGAAAGAAAGCACACCTGGCGATGGTTGTCAGGCAACAGAAGCGACTCCTTGTACCAGTTGATTGAGTAGTACGGGTAACCAATCACACGGCAGTTTATGAAAGTGTTTCTTCCCGCAATTGCAGTGATGTTCCTCATGGGCCGAATCCTTGGTGGACCTGAGAAGAGACAGAGGGAGGGAGGGAAGGAGAGAGAGAGAGAGAGAGAGAGAGAGAGAGAGAGAGAGAGAGAGAGAGAGAGACAGAGAGAGAGAGAGAGAGAGACAGAGAGAGAGAGAGAGAGATAATTAGTTGATGGTGTCAGAAGTGGGATATGGAATTTTAGGTATAAAGGGAAGGTGGATTTGGGAAGGGAACTGGGAAGGAGGGAAGGAATAGAGGAAGAGAAGAAGATGAAGTGGGCAGGCAGGTCTGTCCCATATAAAGAGTTGTCTCTAAAGCTTCTTTATCCTCCGTTGTACAGCTGTGTCACTCAGTGACACAACTTGGTCTACCTACGTTATTTTTTCTAGATTGATATTTCTATGCAATTAATGTATTGATGTTGATGTATTGAACCTTGCTAATTGTATTGACCCTGCTTATTGTAAGTCGCTCTGGATTAAGAACGTCTGCGAAATGGCTAAACTAAACTTTTTTTTGTGTGTTTTAGTTTTTTGGTTGAAAGTCAGTTATTTTCTGCGAGCGACATAGTCGCACGATGAGGTGTGACTGAGGCTTTTGTGTCTGTTAGGTTCTATTTGTACGATCTCAGAGATACAGGTGATTCGTACTTAATTTTCCTGCGCGACAACACGCAACCATGTATACATCGGGCATTACCCTGCTAGGGTGCTCTGTTTGTCCAGGCGTGTCCACTATATGTACAACTGCAGCCCTCTGTTTTCTATGAGCCACAGCGTAACGAGCAGTGGTGTAAAAAGTACTCACATAATGTACTTAAGTCAAAGTATCAATACTACAATATAGGAATACTCCATCCGGAATTGAGTGAAAGTATGAAAGTGTTGGCAACCAAAATGTACTTAAAGCTATACTGTGTAAGTTGCTCAACTAGTGGTCAGTAGCGGTATTGCTTTTTTCGGCCGTTTTTCGGCCGGAGTCGTCGCGGACCACCGCCGCGGACCACCGGAGCGGCGCCAGCAAACCACCGCGACCGATAGTAATCCGTGGAGGGGTAGAACGCATGGTAGAACGTAATTTTCTGGCCAGGATTTGTGGATTAAGAGGTTAAAATCCTTCACCATGGTAAACACTGTAGCCAAGCGGAGGCACTTCCTGGAGACCAGAGCAGATAAGCTGTGATTGGCCGGTAGTGTACCATGTGTGCATGATCGGCGATGTGATTGGGCAACGTATACACAACGTATACAGATGATGCAGATTACGTCATTTTGGCGCGAAATCCCGCCCCTGTCACTGCTAAGAAGAAAACATATAAAGAGAAGGCTTCAGAAGCTGAAAATAATGGAGTGGGTGTTCTAAAACTTTAGCGATTTAACAGTTAGGACAATTTTAAGATTTGTTTTATAAAAAAAGTTACATGGTACAACTTTAAAGTACCAAAAGTAAAGTACAAAAAATGTTTGAAAATAGCAGATCTACAAGCTCACAACGCGAGGCGATGCCATGCGTTGAGCTTGTAAATCGGCTATTTTCAAATAGCCTAGGTATAAAATAGGGCTAAGTGGTTTGTGTATGTTTTATAATATTATAATTTATTCCTGCAAAGTAACTAGTAACTATAGTTTTCAAATAAATGCAGTGGAGTACAAAAGTACAATATTTGGTTCTGAGATGTAGTGGAGTAGAAGTAAAAGTATAGCAAATTGGAAATACTCAAGTAAATACTCAAAAATGTGCATATAGCCTATACCCAAGTACAGTACATTAAGTAAATGTATAGTTACTTTACACCAGTAAATGTACTCAGTTACTTTACACCACTGCTAACGAGCATGTATTGTATCACCATTTTGTGCCGAGGACTGCAAAGGTCAAGTTCCGTGGGCAACATTTGAGGCGATGAAGATGGGCAGGGCGTCACAAGGGGGGGAAAAGTGGGACTGAGTCACTAGGGCCCAAGGTGGAGGGGCCTTCATTATTTTATACTTTAGCTATTGAAAAATAGCAGATATACAAGCACAAAGCACGGCACCGAGTGCCGCGCTGTGTGTTTGTATATCTGCTATTTTTTAAAAGTCGTGAAAATGTGTGCAAAACTCAAATTTTGCTTCTGGGGTTCCCTGGAACTAAATATTTTGAGATGTGGGGTTCCGTGGCCAAATACATATACATTTTGGGGGTCCTTTCACATGAAAAGGTTTGAGCACCACTGTCTGACATAGAAACTTAGGTTTTTCAAAAAACATCAAAGGATTTGAAATATTCAAAGACACATTTTCACGATTTTTCAAACACCTTTCGATAGTTAAAACAAAAAAATAGTGCGTTCCCAGTCTAAATGGGTTAAACCCCCTCCCCCTATGAAGAACATTCATGGGGGGCCCGCAGTGAATCCATGTAGCCAGGGCCCAGAATTCGGTGCGACGCCCCTGAAGATGGGCAGTGTATACTACAGCAGGTAATTGGCAGTCAAAGTGGGACAAAACTAATTGACTCACATGGCGGCCCACAGAGGAACAAGGCACCATGGGGGGCGGGGGCTACCTGGTGTATAATGGTCCTAACACTGGGGCCGAGGACAGTGGGTTAAACGCAGGGAGACGGATAGACCATAATGTAGTGTCGCCTGCCGAAAATAGCAGATCTCCAAGTTCACAACCCTTCGAGGTGTTGTAAGCTTTTAGATGGAGGTCAAAGTTTAAATCAGCTCCTAGATGGACAGACAGACAGACAGACAGACAGACAGACAGACAGACAGACAGACAGACATATACGTACGTACAGACAGACAGACAGACAGACAGACTGATTGACTGAATATGTGTTGCATTATTTGAAGCTACAGTCATCCATTGCTTATTCTGTGACCTTCTCACCATTGTTTGCCTCAGATCTTTGTTTTTGTCTCTCTTTCTTTGCCCCTCCCTCCTCCATTCTCTCTCTCTCTCTCTCTCTCTCTCTCTCTCTATCCTCACTCAGTGGGTGTGGAGCTTTGAAGTCGCATCTCTGACAAGTCAAAGATGTATTATTAAGTAGCACTGTCGCATCGCTACACTGGCGCGCGCGCACACACACACACACACACACACACACACACACACACACACACACACACACACACACACACACACACACACACACACACACACACACACACACACACTCTCATGTACACGTGATCCAAACAAAGATGGGTGACAAATTAAAGGAAGAACCTACATAAAGTATCTTAGTAAGGTGTTTGAGCCACCAGAACAGTTTCATTGCACCTTGGCATGGATTGTGCCAAGGTCACTGGAGCTCTACTGGAGGGATGGAACACCATTCTAACAAGCGTTTCATCTGTGTGATGGTGGCTGTCCTGTCTGTTTCTACTATCTTTTTTTTTCTTTTATGGTCAATTTTTAAAGGGCTAATAAGCCAAATATGCCATAATACATTATAATTTCCCCCTACAACTACAATGTAAACTTTAAAACACCTTAAATATTTTACTTATTCTAGAAATAGCAAATCTTTTACTCAATAGGGGCAATGTCTGTCGCAAATTGACAATGTCATTTGTCTGTGTGGTTTGTCCCATGTGCAAATAAAACCATATTAAAATAGTGATTTGATGCTCATATATTAACCATAGGAAGTACAAGTTGTTTTTTATTTGCACATGCATTGCATAAATTCCATACGGATAGATACACATGGACAAATTACATCATCAATTTGCCCCTATTTTGAGTGAAATATTAGCTCTAGAATAAATAACCTATTTAAGGTGTTTTTCATTTTACATTTTAGTTATAGAGGACAATTATAATGTATTAAGGCATGTTTGGCCAGGGATCCTTTTAACCACTTTAACTTTGATTGTGATAGTGGGGAACGCTGTCTAACATGATGGTCCAACTGGGTCAAGATCTGGTGACTTTGAAGGCCATAGCATACCGGTATGATTCACATGATTTCCACACTCCTGTCGGTGACACCTCATGCCCTGTGGACAGGGGCATTGTTGCAAATCATGCGATAAAGGTGATCACTAAGAATAACTTTGTGTTGATTTGCAGTGAAGTGGACCCAGACCGTGCCAGAGAAATGGTCCCCCTCAGCAGAGCCACTGTCAGGTCATGCAATCAAGCCTGTACTGTTCTCTTGGAGACATGCAGAGAATGTTAGAGAGGCAGGGGCTGAAATCTCTAAAAGGGCTTTTTGATGAAAATATCGAAAATAGCAGACATCCAAGCTCACAACGCGTCGCGCTGCGACGCGTTGTGAGCTTGGAGGTCGGCTATTTTCGGAGCTTGCATACTGAACTAAGCATAATCAAGTGAATCCTGGAGATGGCATAACAACATGCATTTCTACATGCATTTCTACACAGAATTCTTTCAATGTAAGATGCTGCATTCAAGTTCAGGAGAGTTTGGACAAGTCAATTCTCTTGAATGCTGCCTTCAGGTATGGCTTGGAAAGGAGGCATTTTACATTTTCTTTCAGCATAGTAAAAACTGCATTCATGGTCTGGAGAGGGCACTTTTTACAGATGGATAAAAGGGCAGGGGCTCAAGCCTCCTTTGATGTCTATGCGTGCACGTACCTGCTTGGAGTACACGCACTCACCCACTTGTGACGTATAATGCAGAATGGGACTCATCAGACCATATACCGTTGTTCCCAATTGAGCTTGGCACATTTCGTGGGGCAAGCTGCCCAGATCACACGTCACACGTGTCTTCTTATTTTTTCACTCTCAAAAAGCACCTGCAATGTAGTGCATTTGAAACTGCATTGCAGTGCACATGGGGTGATCACTGCTTGCCTCCTGTGAATTGTTTTATTTTTATTTTTGTTTGTTTTCAGTTTATTTCAGTCAGCAGACAAAGTGACGTGAGTGAGATGAAAAAACCTGGGTAAAATGTGCCAATCTCAACAGGAAACAACGGTAGCTCTTTTTCCACATGCCTGTAGACCAGTCAGTGCCGATGGTTTTTGCACACCATTGAACTCTCGTGTGCATTTTGTCTTTGTAATTATGAGACCCTATTTTAGCATCCTTCACTTGTATATAGTTGTCAACTTGCTGTTCTTGGTGACATAGTTTGACCACATCCTGCATTGACATACTCAAGCATCTCTTGTTTTACATACAGTACACAAGCATCAAAGGTGTCAAATGTGCACTTTGCACCACAATTTCTGACCACAGTTAGTGATGGCTTTCCCATAGATAAAAAACCCATTAACCAAATGTCCATCTGTGTTTCTGGTAATATTATTGTCCACCACAAGCAAGCATGGCGAAGACCCCTGAAAAATGCGGGTGCTACTATAGTGAAAATGAAACACTAGCCAGTTAAGCAGTCTTTAGTTGTGACTGAAACTGCTGCCATCCGTGCCAATAATCAACCCTCTATATAATATACCAGTAAGCCTTTTGCCATTATCCAAAATAAATAGAGGTCAACTGGAAGTGGGCCTGGCCAGCATTTATTGCGACCGAATGTCGCAGTTTACCATGAGAAATGTCACAGCTTGTCTCCATGTGTGTACACATTTTTAAAGTCTATAGGTTGGTTCCCTTGACACATCACTGTGACATCACAGGTGATATCACACCTATGTAAAAGTCCATATATGGATATTCCCCAGAATCCCTTTTATGCCGATATATGAAGATCCCTGATATATCACTGGCCAGATGGCCAAGACATGGCCCATATCTGTGTGGCTGGTTCAGATAGGGATATCCATGTATGGGCATAAAATATATTGTATGTTGTGATGGGAACCACTCTAACAGAATCCCTTTTATGCCCGTATATAGAGAGAGATGGTAGCAGAATGGTATAAACATTGTTGACTATCATGCATGGGTCTCCATATATGGGTAACTGGTCCGATATACATCACTGGCCAGATGGCCAAGAATTGGCCATCTGGCCAGTGATGTCGCATGTCGCCTTGAGGCGTCTTACTAATATACAATCCTCAGAGCATTGATAGGTTGTTAATTGTTTAATTGTATATGACCACTCATTTATTCAGGTTTTCCTTTAATGTTACCCATCGGTCTGACACATGACATAGTATGTCAACGTGACATAATATGACAATGTTTAATAATTATAATATGACATACACTATAGTCTGCATAGTTTGCTACGTTCACTGGTGAATACCTGGCTGATTGGGAATGGCGGCGAATTACAATAAGTGGATATTGTCTCTGCTATTGTATCTGTGGCATTGCGCGTGCATGTGTGTGCATGTGTGTGTTTGTGTGTGTGTGTACGTGTGCGTGTGTTCGTGCACGATTATGTGTGTGTGTGTGTGTGTGTGTGTGTGTGTGTGTGTGTGTGTGTGTGTGTGTGTGTGTGTGTGTGTGTGTGTGTGTGTGTGTGTCAGTGTATGTGTCAGCTTGTGTTACTGGAGGGGCTGAGACTCTTTGGCTCATTCTCACTCCAATAATCGTTTTGGCATGTCTCCTTAGAGCATAGTCACATGTCACAACTACACAACTCACATAGAGAGAGAGAGAGAGAGAGAGAGAGAGAGAGAGAGAGAGAGCTAGAGAGAGAGAGAGAGAGAGAGAGAGAGAGAGAGAGAGAGAGAGACGTGGACAGACTGATACAGTGCTGTCCGTCACTGTCACTCTCCATCGTTGTTGTCCCCCGATGACAGTGACATCACCGGCTCTGTCACTCGGGTTCACTATCACTCCCTCCGTGCGCGCTGGCACTCAGCTCCTCCTCCTGGGTGCTCTGGTCTCATTTCATCTCCTCCTCTCCTCTTCCCTCCGTCCACGGCCATCTGTTTGTTCTGCTCCTATGGTTTCTCTGTGTCTCACGTTCCTGTCTCCATTTCATCTCCAGCTCAGCCTACATATCTGGATTCTGGACTCTGGCCTAGCTGTCTGTCTACGTACACGCTTGTTTCTCCTGTTTCGCCTGTGCCTGTGCCTGTGCCAGTGCCTGTGCCTGTGCCTGTGCCTGTGCCTGTGCCTGTGCCTGTGCCTGTGCCTGTGCACTGATGTGTGTGTGTGTGTGTGTGTGTGTATGCATGTGTTTGCGTGTGCTTGCGTGTGAGTACCCTAACAAAGAGAGCAGACAGAGAGAGATCAAATGAGACCGTGACAGACAGACATATGGGTCGAGAAGAACAAAAAGAAAACTAAACAGACAGAGCAGAAGAAAACAACGAGATAGCTGGAAGGAAGAATAGCGCACCGAGACAAACGAGAAGAACCCAAAACAAAGGGGTAACATAATGAACACAGACATACAATGAACACACTCAAGAACAAACATAGATAGATAGAATACACATAATGACTCAGAGACAGAGATAAGAGACAGAGGAAAGAATAGTTAGGATAGGATAGGATAGGATAGGATAGGATAGGATAGGGTTTAGGGGGTTGGGATGGGGGAGGGGTCAGGCTGTGAGAAGCCCCTTGTATGACTGATATTGAAAAGTAGACAGGCACCTCTTACGTTTATGCGCGCTTGGTACTCGGCACTACCGGCCGAGTTGCGTGCGGCGCAGCGATACACCCCTCCATCGCGGATCTGCGGGCTGCTGACGTTGACGTGGCTGACCGTGCTGCCGTTGGACAGCGTGTACTGGCTGGCGCGGACGCGCGACAGGTCCCGGGCCACGGGCTCGTCGTCCAGGGTCCAGGTGATGGTGGGCGGCGGCGCCCCCTTGGCGGCGCACATGAGGGAGAAGGGCTCGCCGGGGACCACCACCCGCTCGCTGAAGGACGCGATGATACGCGGCGTGCCGTCTTGGGTGGAGGAGGAGAGAGAGAGAGAGAGAGAGAGAGACAGTGGTGGAAAAAGTACACACATTTGTTACTTGAGTGAAAGTATAGCAATGCTGCGATTTAGAAATACACTGTTACGTGCAAAAGTATTGGTGTCGAAATGTCTTAAAGTACCAAAAGTAGAAAGTACTCATTATGCAGGATCTCCCATTTCAGACGTTTTCAAATGTATTTAAATGTATAAATATGTTTTTGTATGTTTTGTAATAATAATCAAAATCTACTTAACTATAGTGAGTTCTCAAGTAATTGTAGTGGAGTAGAAGTATAATATTTGCCTCTGAAATGTAGTGGAGTAGTAAGTAAACGTACAGAAATACTCACTAAAGTAAGTCACAATAAGTTGCCAGTAATATCCTAAGGCCATAACGCGTTCCACCAAAGGCTGATATTTCATAAGTTTGGATCTAAAACAAGTGTCCAATACACATCGAATGGGCAACCCACGCACGCACGCACGCACACGCCAGATCGCTCTTCCCCTCCTCACCTTCCAGCAGTATGATGGAGAAGTCCTGGGCCGTTTGGCCCTTGCGTGTGGCGAAGCACTGGTACGCCCCTGAGTGTCTCTTCTGCGCGGCAGAGATGAACAGCGTTTCGTTGTGCGTGCCCTGGATGGAGAAGTGCTGGTCGGGCAGCACAGGCTCCGTGTTGCGGTACCAGGACACGCTGAAGTGGGGCGAGCCCTGCACGGCGCAGGACAGGATGACCGTGCTGCTGATGCCCGTCTTCAGGTTCTTGGGAGACAGCGTGACCCGCAATGGCTCTGGAGAGATGAGAGAGAGAGAGAGAGAGAGAGAGAGAGAGAGAGAGAGAGAGAGAGAGAGAGAGAGAGAGAGAGAGAGAGAGAGAGAGAGAGAGAGAGAGAGAGAGGCAACAGGGAGACAGATGGAGGCAACGATGGAGAAAAAATAGAGAAGGACATATGAATAAGGTTTTCAACATGAAAGTAATTAAGCAGTGGTGGAAAAGGTCAAAACTCAAATGTTTTACTTAAGTAAAAGTATCAATACTGCAGTGTAGAAATACTCTGTTAGGGTACGGTCACAACAAACTACGATTCCGCCAATGCATTTCAAAGATTTTCTTTTTGCAGAAATCCTCTACTGGCAGGAAACCGCTGCATTCCCATTGAAATGCATTGGCAGAATCGGGAATCCACCCATGAATCCATGCTGTGTGCTGGGAGAGGCGTGTTGCATGCATGTGACACAGCCAATGGGGCTTAAATTCTGCTCTCCTCACTCTATACCAGTGTTGATTTCCGGCGACTAAAACTATGACGACATCTTTTCGTCGTCGCAGACTACCTTTTTTCACTGATGAAAACTAAATAGAAACTAAGCTATGATGGCTAAAATTAAGACTAAATAGGGCTATATGTTGACAATTTCGACGACAAATAAAAGCTAGACTAAAATGTTAGGGAGGGACTAGTGGAGAAGAGAGCCAGTAGTCATTTTATTGTTTAGTTGCACTGGGGTGTTGTGAACAGCGCGACGCGTTGTGAGCTTGTAGATCGGCTATTTTCAGCATGCAAACCAAGAGTAAAATCAGGCATTTACGAGTCTTTACGACACCATCAAGGCCCGATGAAATACATTTCCGTCGACAACATCAACCATAGAGATTTAGTCGATTGAAATCGGACAACGTTAAGTCGACTAAAACCAGACTAAAACGAAAACATTTCAGATGACTAAAACAAAACTCGAAAAAACTTGCCGTCAAAATCGATCCCGCCCGCGCGCTATACCCACCTATGACGTTGAGGTGTCCCGTCACCTCCTTGGAGCCGAAGCTGTTGGTGACCTCGCAGATGTAGTTGCCGCTGTCCTCCAGCCTCAGGTCGGAGACGGTGAGGCCGGTGAGGCGGCGCGTCCAGCGGGAGTCGGCCGGGAGCGGCCGGCCGTCCTTCAGCCAGCGGATGGTGGGGTTGGGGTACCCGGAGGCGATGCAGGGCAGCTCCACACTGCGTCCCACCTGCACCTCCCCGGACTGGAAGCTGTCCAGCACCGATGGGGTGGACTCCGTAGGGTCTGGGGAGAGGAGACATTACGTTTTTAGAGAAGTGTTTTTTCTTTTTTTTCTATGTTTTTTGGCCACACCCACCAGTTCATTAAGTATGCCTGGTTGTCAGGTGAGTGGTGAGTCACTGGTCACCCAGCTGAAGTTAGCCACACCCACAGTGTTGGGTGTAATTTAATCAATGTTTTTCGATTGGGCCTTTTGACTCAGAGGCTTTCAGCTTTCAGGAAGGGCTTTACTTTACGAAATAAAAAATCGCACCCATGCGAAGTGAGCAAAGGCGATTTTCATATTATGTATGATCATTAATGGTAGTGTAATGAAACTAGACCAGGTCAACCTGGTTGTGCCAGACCCCCTATCTGTCATCATCATTTATGACATCATGCCTTTTGTAGGCATGTCATCATCATGTCATCATCATATATACCCTTTATATAGAAAACCCGGACAGACCGACATTTGCTTATGTAGGCCTACCCATTTCATGGGTCTGGCAAAAAGAAATATAGAGCACTCCACATCAAGGTTGTTAGCTGTGTAGTATGAACTGTATAAAGAAGGAAGACAGCCTGCGCAAATCTTCATTGCAACCGGTCATGTTTGTGTGTTACGTCAGACCAGAACTCCTGGTCAGTATATATAAGGTGACTGGAAACCAGTCACTCTAACCTCCATTGCATGTAAATGTTTTGAGAGGTTGGTGAGAGACCACATCTGCGCAATGCTGCCCCCTACTTTGGACCCCTGGCAATTTGCATATCGTCAGAATAGATCTGCAGACGATGCAATTGCCCTGGCTCTCCACTCTGTTCTCCAACATCTGGACGTGAAGAACAAGGGCATGAAGGTGCGTCAGAATGTTGTTTGTGGACTATGGTTCAGCCTTCAACATGATTGTTCCTGCCGGGCTTGACACAAAGTTGAAAGTCTTGGGCGTGCATCCGGCACTGTGCACTTGGATACAGGGCCCCCTGACCAACCGCCGCCAAATGGTGAGAATAGGTGACAGTGACGATATCAAAGTCCGTTATTTATTGGGCATATGAGCCACGGCAGTGGCATCAGTTCAGCAAAAGCTAGGGTATGGCAAAGATGGGAGTCCACGAAAAATCGGGTTTTGTCAGTTTTTTTCCCCCGGGTTTCTACGGTTTCTTGGGCTGGATATGGCAGCCTGGAACGGTTGTTCAAGTGCAGCTAGACTTGGCATGTTAGTAAACGTGCCACAATTAACAATAATAATGCATTGCAGCTGACCTGCGGAACCTGGGAATATACCATTTTGTCAAGACGGGGAGAATACAAGTGTGGAGAATAAATTATAATACCTTGTTAAAGTGACCATTTTTTGTTAAATTTTGCATTTGTAGTTATTTTACTGTAATTTAACAACATAATAACCATCACAGATAGACAAAGAGACATTCATGGATTTATATTTAAAAGTTACTTTTATTTTCCCCCCTGGACCCAGGGTATGGCAGCTGCATACCCCTGCCATACCCAATTGACGCCCCTGAGCCACGGACCACCTTTTGGTGAGATTCAGCCTCTCAGATAGGATTGTGTCCACAATGTCATGCTGTATTGATGTGGTGCCTAACAAGAGGACTAATAGGTGAATCAAAATAATAATTATTTTTCGTTCTGTGATTGTGTAGACTTCTTGTAACAATAACTTAACTCTTCAGAGCATAAAGAGTTGAAGATCTATAAGGGTCCATTTGGTTACCAACTCTCCATCATTTAGCTGGGGGACAATTAACCTGGAATCCCCTCAAGGACCACTGGTGGTCCCCGGACCACTGGTTGAGAACCACTGTTTTAGAGATTCGATCAAGTCGTGTATTTTAAGACGGTATCTGCAACTCCATCTTGGCACGGAATTGTTTGGAGAATAGTCTCACAAAAACATCACATAATCCATACTGGTATCAGTGGCAAAACATCGACATCTGCGTTATATAAAGGGTCAATTCAATAAAAAGATACCAATGCTGCAGTTAGCCAGTTGTTAAGCTTGTGTTGGCAGGCAACCCCGTACTTGGGTCTAAATATTCATGCGAGTCCAGAATTTGAAATGAATGGAAAATAAAGTGTTCAGACTGTGTTAAAGTTAATTAGGTTAATGTGGTCGCATTGTATTAATGTCTAGTTTAGGCACATGTTTTCACACTATGTTAATGTTAGGTTAACGTGTTCACACTATTGATGTTTAGGTTAGGTTAATGTTTTCACACCATGCTAAAGCTAAGGATAGGTTTAAGACGCTCATAAGCTGTGCCAAGCTGTTGTGTTTATTACAGAACCATGATGGATTACAGATTATTATCAGATTACTGTAAATCTTTGCTCTGAAACCCTGTCTGTCTCCTAACAGTATGTTTCCACAACATGGTCTCGTAACAAAGCTGTCGGAATTCTGCGTTGGTCCACGCCACAAACAGCACATACTGTACAGCAACGTTTGAATATTTGAATTATGGACCACGCAACCCCGCATCAATAACAACAAAGGTTAGCCACTGTTATTTTGGTTAAGGCGTTGTTATTTGGGTTATGTTATAGGCACAGCCATTTTGGTCAAGGCACTGTTGTTTCGGTTAAGGCACTGTTGCTTTGGAAAAGGTTCGGCAGAGTTATTTGGTTG
The DNA here is from genome assembly GCF_963921795.1 of Nannobrachium achirus. NCBI lineage: Eukaryota > Metazoa > Chordata > Actinopteri > Myctophiformes > Myctophidae > Nannobrachium > Nannobrachium achirus. Next base: position 41,925,096 of record NC_137817.1, read on the forward strand.
AGGTCAGGGGCTGTTGGTTTAAGGTTAGGGTGACGTTTATATGAGTGAGTAATGAGTATAGGTTGGAGAGGCTTACTGTCAGAATCAGTCAAGCAACGAGGGTATCATCCCTCTTACAAGGCGCTAGACCAGGGAGATACAGTAGATTGCTGAGGTGGAGTGCTCACGGCTCACACCTACTGTCAGCACTACTTAATGCGTGTCTTAGTTACCCAAGCTGTGCGACTCATATGCTGAGTTGGCGGTGCCCGCTATCAAACCCAGAGCCTGGCGATTGAAAAGGCAAGCACTTTACCGAACGAGAAACCTGTACACAAGATTAGTTAAGGTTTGTTTACCGCCAAAACCGCTGGCTTCAAATGGTCCCTTATGTACCCAATTTGTCAAATATTTGTCAAAGTTGCAGTGAGACATCGACCTGCAGATGTGAAAATTATATTTTGACATCAAATATAATTTCGGGGACAAACCAAATTCTGCTGAGCATGAGACCAGGGGCCTGTTTCACGAAACCTAGAGAGGGGATTAAGCCGGGATTTATCAGCTATCCTGGTTAATTTATCCAGGCTCAGCCGTGAATCGGTTTCATGAAAGCTGAGTTATCTCGTCAGATTAATTTAGCCAGTTAACCTGGATATGTTTAGCCATGACTCGGTTTCATGAAAGCAATGCCACATTAGTTACCATGGAGATTTTGTTGTGAAGTTAGCCTGCTCCGGACCAGGCTAACAGCAAAGCTTTATTAATCCACTGCATTGTTGTTGTTCAAGTTTTTTGAAACTCTGTTAATCCAAAGACTCCAATCGTAAACCAAGAAACACAAGAACCGCAAGAACACCGCTCTGGTCTTTGGTTCCATGATTGATCTTGGCTCCACAAAGTCTCTCCTTCTCAGTCTGGCTTGGCTTCAGTGGAACGGAATAAAACAGGCAGTACAGACCTGGATTTGTCTTAAATCCTGGATTATTTAATTCTGCTTTCGTGCTTTTCGTGTAGGCATAGAGTAAGTAGGCATAAATACATGTTGGTCTATGCACTCAATTCTCATAATACACAGGTTGACAGTAAGCAAAAATAGAAAGGCATTGCTGTCAGCAGATATCTGTGTTTATTATCAGCACAGAAATGTAATAATGTGGCATCAATGCAGTAGCTGCAGTATTAATGCAGGAAAGCTGCATGAAAGCAAACCTATGCAATGGATACAACATACACTAAACCAGAATATAGATTGTCTATTATAGCGGCAAGCAGTATGTCAGTGTGTGTTTAATTATATAGAAAAAATAGATCGGTGCTCGTTGGGCATAATAGTCACCACTGATGTTCCAGTTGTGCTATACCCGTTGTATTCGTCTGTCTATGTCCCTTTCATGCCCATACATTAAATGATCTCTTATCTCTGTCTGTCTGGCTCTTGTGTCCAGGCCAGTCTGTGACGTCAGTACTATGAGGTCAGAGTACAGACAGACATCAGACTGACAGACATTTGGTAAGAGAGAATGTTCTTTCCAGCCCAGGTAGCAGTTGTTTGGTTGCAGTGTGGGTGCGTGGTGCGTACTGCGTACCCATAACAGAGAGCCGGGCTCCATTGCTCTGCCGCGTCTCTCCACTGTACTTGTGCTTGGTGATGCAGCGGTAGGTGGACAGGGCATCCTCCTTCTGCACCTCGGAGATGTACAGAGCTCCAAACGACGTCAGGAAGAAGCGGTTACCTGCGTACACACAGGACAGAGGAGGAGACCAGATGAAGACAGGGATATAATGTGACTCATTCACTTCATGAATGCGAAATTTGTCTTCCCTAGTATTCAACCGGAGAGGTATGCCTCGACACAGAAAGACCAGGAAACCCAACAATGTTCAGTCATGGACTGCATGGGATCAATTCACCTTTTATTTGCCGAGTTGCATATCTTGTACCACTTAAACCCTCTAGAATTGGTCAAACGGACCTGTAAATAGCGTACTTGATACAGTTTCACTCTCTACCAAATGTCTTTGCCAATAATAGCCGATCTACAAGTTCACAATAATCGTGACATGAAATGTTCATATCGTCCCATGTTAGTGCCTGTGTGTGTGTGTGTGTGTGTGTGTGTGTGTGTGTGTGTGTGTGTGTGTGTGTGTGTGTGTGTGTGTGTGTGTGTGTGTGTTATAAATGTATTATGACTGAATAGGCCCCCGATGAATTAGCCAGAAGAGAAGAAGATATTCAGAAGATATAATGTACGACTCTAGACGGCATTCCACACGCGGTCATAACCCATGACCACTGCACTTAGAGAAACACCTGGGAGCTTTTAAGAGACGGCCAATCACGTCGTGTCATTCTGGTGATGCGTGCGTTCAAGCAGCTCGAAGAAAAGAGACAGTACAGACCCCAAAATAACTATTGTGTTAATAATGGATAAGGGTGTGTGTGGGGGGGTGTGCGTGTGTGTGTGTGTGTGTGTGTGTGTGTGTGTGTGTGCGTGTGTGTGTGTGTGTGTGTGTGTGTGTGTGTGTGTGTGTGTGTGTGTGTGTGTGTGTGTGTGTGTGTGTGTGTGTGTGTGTGCGCGTGTGTGTGTGTGTGTTATGGAAACAGCAGATTAGTGTCATGTTCATTTCACACTGACGGCTTGGTCCATGTCTCATTTATCTACATACCGATGGAGAGCAAGAGTGTGTGTGCGTGTGCAAGTGCGTGCGTGTGCGTGTATGATGTGTGTGTGGTTAAAATGTGTGTGTGTGAGAAACGGAATGAAGGAGAGAGAGAGAGACAAAGCAGAGTGTATTCCAGTGTTTTGTTCCTTCCGCCTCTCTAAGTCTTTTTGTCTCGTGTCGTCCCGGTGGCCGCCTCTCTGAGACCACATGTACCTCGCTGTTTGTGCGCTTTTGAGATTGGTTTGTTGTGTCAGGGCTATTCCTGTGTGTGCGTGTGTGCTTCTGTGCGTGTGTGTGCGCGCGTGCGTGCGTGCGTCTGTAACTCAGGTTGTTTGTGTACATGATGTTTCAATGTATTTTTTAGGTGTTTACATGGCAAGACCGTGAGAAAATGATGTCTGGTTTTATCCTCAAAAGTACTTGAAATAAACAATGTACAGTAAAGTGTACACACACACACACACACACACACACACACACAAAAATGTTGGCTGCCACAGTGTGAGCAACGGCAATCGATGCACTTTATGGCTCCACGGCTCCATCCAAAGGAGATTTATTAAAACAGAGAGGACAGGCCTGGCATCGTGCCACACACACACACACACACACACACACACACACACACACACACACACACACACACACACACACACACACACACACACACACACACACACACACACACACACACACACACACACACACACACACACACACCTGTATGCAACCTACACACGCACGCACACA